>NC_084558.2:39608327-39758327 GCF_033978685.3 Nerophis lumbriciformis | reverse complement strand
AAGAATGTAAAAAAGGGCCATAATGATGAGCAAATATGAGCGCTTTTGAGACCACAAAAGATCGAAACAGATTATTTGGCTAGCATCACAATGCTACGACTACCAAACAATATTAGCAGCTCACAGGAGCCAATGCTGTGAAATATGCAAGAAAACATTTGACAATGTCAATCATGTATATCAATATCAGTTTACCGTACTAATCAACGATGATAAATGAAAGCACTAACTATGATAATCAATTGTAAAATATTAGCTTAACTTTAAAAGAAGATACATTTAAGACAGATTGCACTTGTACACCCTCCCAGGAGTCTTAGCCTGTGGAAAACCATTAACACCTCCTGGGTACACTAGCTGTGAAGACATGGGAGGGAAGATCTAAAAATACATCAGATAATATTGTTAAGCCTCACAGGTTGCTCTGAAGCGCTAACAGTTAAGTCAGGTGTCAGGAGTTAGCGTCGAGGCATAAAATGAACAATACTTCATAAAGTACAATGAAAATGTTCAGTAACCTGTGCAGCGACTTCCCGGACCCTCGTGAACGTCCCAATATCTTCCTCCGTCACATGGTCTCTGGACATGGCCGCCAAGCTGGAGCCGGCTTCCTGCTTTACTCGCAACTCCCCGCTGTGGCCTATTTGACGGCACAATAAACGCCACGTCAACAACATCAACTTACAAAATAAACACCGGCCGGTTTGACAAAAAAAAAAAGAAAAAAAAAAGCAGCTGGATACATTCTATGCAAATGTCCTCGGAGGATATTTTTGCATGTTTATTTGTGCGGGGGGAAAAATCCCTAATGTAATGAAGCAAAACTAAATCGCTCTAATTGCGTAACCGCTTTCATGTGCTTAGTCATCCACCAAGACATTTCCCCATGAATAAAGAAGCAGATGCAGTGAAGGGAGCGGGAATCGACATGGAGACGCAGCGGATGTTGGAGAGCAGGCATTACGAAAAGACATCATGACTTAACCACCAAAACAACATTTCAAGTGGGAGTGATTTGTGATTAACATATTCACGAGGGCGCTTTATGGGCAACTTTTGTTTGTGAATTAGCGTCTATAAATTAGAGCCTTTTGAATATAGTCCCAATTTTTGTTTCTGATTTTGCGCAGAGACGGTGTCGTGAAAGCTTGCTGCGGTGGCTTAGAGTCATCATGTCATCTCTGAGTCAGCTGCGGCTGAATGGCGAGGTTACACGTGTCTTAATGGCTGCTGCGAGTGGTGACACTGATTCGGAGGGTGAGGCACAGCGCTGATGTGACGGCGGCGGCGGAGGCATCCACTTCACAGTGCGGAGGAGTGGAGGGGGCGGTCAAGGACAGAGGATCATGGAGGGAGAGTTAGTGGGCCATGCAATGGATGGAACAACAAGCCAACGGGCGGCGAAAGAGGATGGAAGCCACGTCAACTCCGCAGCCAAGTTAAGAAAGTAAAATAATTCAAATTAGGCAGAAGATTAGTCTGTTAGAATGCTGAGGGTGTCTTCTCAAAATAAGAGATTAGCTCTGCTTTGAGGGAAAATAAGTGCAAGTGTCAAAGCTTTGAAAGAAAATAAAGAAGAAGCTCAGAAAAAAGGTGTCGAGACGCAGGCCTCGGCCGGCGCTTTTGGAGCCTTGCTTACCATGATTATTCTCTGGCTTAATTCTTCCGTCTGTCAAGTCGCCCTTTCCCGGGGAGGGGGCTCCCTTCTGGGAGCTCACTTTATACCTCAGCCTGCCTAGTGTCCGGTGCTTTTTAAGGAAGGGGTTGCGTTTGAAATGGCCGACCAACTTAAAGGGGTGTCCTCTGGGTCGGCCCGGCCCGGCAGAGGTGGAGCTCAGCCGGTTTTTATTAAATTCGCTCTTTCCGAGGCGCTGCGGCCCCGATTTGGAGTCCCGCTTTCGGTGCGCGCGCTTGGGCGGCGCGTAGCACGGCAGCGTCTTTTTCCGCGACTGTCCCTGAGTGGTGTAAATGTGCGAGAGTCCGTCAAATAGTCCCTTTAGCTGGCTGCTATTGCAGAGGCTACTAAGGGAGGGAACACTAGACTGGCTGGAAGAGCTCTGCGGGGAGTTAGCGGAAGTGGAGCTGCTGGACATCTGTGAGGGTGGGCTAAATCCCGGCGACGTTGGTGCGGGAGGAAGTGCAGACAAGGGTGCTATCTTGTGATCGGTATCTGGCGGAGGGGTCAGCTCGGGCGGACCCTCGTCCCTAGAGTCTAAATGTTTGGCGGGCGATTCTACGCCGACGGCCCGCGAGCGACGGCCCACGGGGGAAGGGGTGAAGAATTTGGAAAGGCCATCAATGAGCCCTTTGGTTTTCTTGTTAACTGGGAGCGTAGCTGCGGTGGAGTAGGGCGTGAGGAGGGTGGGAGTGGTGGTGGTGGTGGTGGTGGTGGTGGGGGTGGAAGTGGTGAATAGGGTGGCGTTGACGGCACAACGAGGGTCTGTAACAGCCAATCGGTCTCTGGAGTCCTTCACAGATGCAGCATGAGCGGATGAGGGTGTGGTACAGACGGTTATCTTTTGACCCCTACCAGGTGACCCCCTTCCGCCTAGTGCCACCATGGAACCATCACCACTGCTTAGAAACCTGCAAGCAGACACATTTAGATGACACCAGTTCTCATGTCAGCCCGTGACGATAATTGTGCACACGTACATTCTTTGCTTGAGCTTATTCCTGGGCCTTCCGATCGGCTTTGCGTATCGACGTTTGATCTCGTCGGCTTTCCTCTGGAGCAGTTTCTTTCCGTTATCCTTGGGTCGGCAGACCTGGCAGACCCAGGTTCCTGGAGGGCATCCAAACACAAGACAGGGCGGGTTCATCAATTCAGGGGACAAACAGAACGTTCTTTTTGAAACATTTCCTTGAGCACCGGGAGCTGGCGACAGTCCCATCAGCTCACAATGACAATCAATTACTCAGCACAAAGCGGAAAGCCAGCAGGCAAACAATGGCGCGTTCTCCAGTCCGGTGAAATAGACTTCACTGCAGCTTTTTGAGCAAAACTATGCACGCAGCGATATGGGATTTGATGGTATTGGTGGAGGACAATTTTGACAAACACCAGCACACAAGACTTGCCAATTTTTAAAAAAAATGGCTATAATGTGGTTGTTCCTTGTTCTTTTTATACAATAACTGACACCTTTTATATCAATACGATTACAAAATAATCCAGTCATAACCTGCCAGTAAAATAAAGATAAGTCATATTTGATACGATCGCTCACCACAGTCATATGATAACGTTACCTTTTATCAAAAAATATTACAGTATATAGCCGCGTAAAGTCTTCAAATTCTCATAGGAAATCTAATCATATAGTTAATGCAGTTTTTGCGCTCTGTTCCCCCGAGCTCAAACACATAATGCGACTGTTTGTAAATGCTTTTTAACACACCTCATACGAACCTAGTCTGATGAAATAAGAAGACTTAGCAGGAGAGATCAGCGTTGTCAACTTAGCGACTTTGTCACTATATTTAGAGAGTACTCACACCTCTTGATTGGGTTTTTCAAAAACATACTACCATCAAATCTAAAGATTTGTTTTGGTCTTAATAGATACATATGAAAACTTTAACATGAAAGCACGTATGACCCCCCTCAAAACATCTAAAAGCACTCCCGGGTGTCTTTGTCTTGTGACATAAAAAACACACCGAAAAAAGTTATGTTGGTATTTGTTTTGCTTTTTATATATTTTGGTAACTGTTTGTCTCCAGGATTGTCTATACCAGGGGTCGGCAACCCGCGGCTCTAGAGCCGCATGCGGCTCTTTAGCGCCGCCCTAGTGGCTCTCTGGAGCTTTTTCAAAAATGTATGAAAAATGGAAAAAGTTGAGGGGAAAAAAATATATTTTTTGTTTTAATATGGTTTCTGTAGGAGGACAAACATGACACAAACCTCCCTAATTGTTATAAAGCACACTGTTTATATTAAACATGCTTCACTGATTAGAGTATTTGGCAAGCGCCGTTTTGTCCTACTAATTTTGGCAGTCCTTGAACTCACCTTAGTTTGTTTACATGTATATCTTTCTGCGACTTTCTAGGACGTGTTTTATGCCACTTCTTTTTCTGTCTCATGTTGTCCACCAAACTTTTAACGTTGTGCATGAATCCACAAAGGTGAGTTTTGTTGATGTTATTGACTTGTGTGGAGTGCTAATCAGACATATTTGGTCACTGCATGACTGCGAGCTAATCGATGCTAACATGCTATTTAGGCTAGCTATATGTACATATTGCATAATTATGCTTCATTTGTAGCTATATTTGAGCTCAATTAGTTTCCTTTAAGTCATATTAATTCAATTTATATCTCATGACACACTATCTGTATGTAATATGGCTTTTAATTTTTTGCGGCTCCAAACAGATTTGTTTTTGTATTTTTGGTCCAATAAGGCTCTTTCAACATTTTGGGTTGCCGACCCTTGGTCTATACAAATTACATGCCCATGCATCACGGCCATTTAAAAAAAATAAAACAATTAATAGGACATTATCCAAGCTCTCTCCACAAAAAAGAGTGCAGCCCTGTTAAAAAAATTGGCCATAATGCGATTTACATGGTGAAATGAATATATGACATAGACTCATAACATGTAACCTTAAGACATTTCAAGCCTTTTTTTGACATAATTTTGGTGATTATGGCTTAGTTCATGAAAACCTCAAACTAAAAAGCTCAGAAAATTTGGGGTTTTCAGAAATTGCAAGCTTTGATCATCAATATTATAACAAATAAAGGCTTAACATCTCTCACTTTACATATGAGTTTGTATCACATATTAGTTTCACACTTGGAGTTGAATTGCTGACACTTTTGCATAATATATACATTTTTTGAGTTTTACCTGAATATGATACCAGTCAGCATTATCATTATAAAATCTATGGAAAAACTGCAAAATAACCCACAACAAAAAAGTCTGCTGCACTCTTACTTAAATAAAGACGTGACAGAGGTAAATCAATTGCTCCCCGCCAGTCTCTATGATAAGCGTCACCTTTTATAAAAGGAATCAATTGAAAGACTACAAAATAATTTATTAAAAGCACAGTTAGTGCAGTACAATAGATAGAAATGTTATGTGTAAATAGAAAAAATACAATGTTTACTTTAAATTACTTTAATGTTTAGATCAGTTCTATAGAAAATGTATCCTTAAATGACTTCTGCTGCAGAATAATATTCTGTAATGTTAGGGGAAACACTGATTAGTGTACTACTACAGAACATGCACTATTACTACAAGACCCCTGCTGGAGGGTCAGGCTGGAATCGTTGGCTACTGTATGCATCCAAGGCTTCAAATAAGTCACTGTGAGCGGAGTGACAACCACCCTAGACAGGTTCGGACTGACTACAGGGACCGTCTAACACCTCACCTTTTGGCATTCTTGAAAGCGGCGGGTCACAGCATTCCATGTGAAAGCCCCGGTCGCATGAATCGCAGAAGAGCATCTCGTCCTGAAGGAACAGCAGACATGTCTAAAAAAAGGGTGTGAGTGTGGGAGCGGGGGTGTATCTGTGGCATGGCGTGCATGCATCATTTACAGTCAAGTGTGGGGGGGGGGGAATAACGTCAAGAGAGCCTCGACAAACCAACAAAGCCTCAGGGATAGAATAACTAGCTTGCAGGTCCTTAAGGAAAATGGGTGTACTTACAGCGTTTTTCCCCTGTATTCTACAGGAGCTGCAGGTTTTGCATTCAATACATTGCCAGCGTAATCGCTTCACATTTGAGGTCAACTCGGGAGAGAACTTCAGACATGACGGATGCCCTGGAGAGAGAATTGAAGTGTTACATATTTAAAAAATATTAACACATGCCTGTGCACCTCTTAAATCCCTCACACTGTCACAATCTAAAATCACTATGATCAAAACATCAGCGCGGCTAATTACAGATAATTTGATCTTAATGAGCCTGAAACAGTAGCGGCGCTCATTCTAATGGAAGCAAATCCATGAAAGTCATGCAGAAGCGTGTCTCGCCCAGCCCCTACACACACCCCCCACGCGGCGTGGTTGTAAAACAGCTGTGTTACAGTGAGAGGACAATTTGTGTACACTCGGAGCGCCTAATGAAAACCAACGTGGCGCTAGTTAGTCAAATTTACACAGTAAAAATGTCACGCCGAGAACAATTCCTTGCGGCGTTTAAAAATAATTGTTCAAATATAAATGGCCATTTCATGCAAGGGTGAGAGCAGTTGCGTGTGGAACAAAACAGAAAAGCAAATCTGCTGTGGGGAAAAAAAGAGTTGATCTTTGCTCCTGAGCATAGTAGGGGGTAAAAGTCTGACTTCAGGATTCCAAACGACCACTTATGGAGGATATGCTGCCTTGAATCGGTTCGAGCCACTCGATTTAAACGTCGCTCGTCCGATAAATCCCCTCAAAGCCCGACGAAAGATCTGGCTAAGTGACGTTGGGAACTGCCGCCACACCCGGGATGAAAGATGTACTTCGTGTCGTGTGAGATCACAAAGCTGTCTATAACTTTTACGGCTGCAATTGATTTTACAATACAACACTTTCATGCCGCTTACGAGGAACGGTATGGAAGCACGTGTGTGTGTGGACTTACCGCTGCTCCCGCAGTCCGCGCAGGACAGAAGCTCCTCTGCAAGCTTGTCCCGATTGGACTCTTTAGTGCCGAGACAGAAACTGCATATTGGGATGGGGTCTACCCGGAGCTGGATGGGAACACAAATGTAGACAAACCGTTTAAGAGGGCGGGGGAAGAAAAATACAGAAAAGCGCTATATGAACATAATTCACTTCACTTGTGACTCGTAGCACTTTACATAGTGAAACCCATGATCTAAGTTCCATTTAAACCAGTGTGGGTGGCAATGGGAGCAGGTGGGTAAAGTATCTTGCCCAAGGACACATCAGGAGTGGCTAGGATAGCGGAAACAGGGATCGAACTTGGAAATCTCAGGTGGCTGGCATGGCCAACCGAGCCAGGCCGCCCCAAAAGAAACGATTAATAATTCATTTTCTACCACTTGTCCTTAATAATTTTGACAAAATAATAAAATGGAAACTGACAATATGTTACTGCATACGTCAGCAGCCAAATTAAGAGCCTAAACTTGTCTTTAGTAAAAGACAAGTTTTCTTGTATGTTCACTATTTTATTTAAGGACAAACTTGCAATAAGAAACATATGTTTAATGTACCGTAAGATTTTTTGTTAAAATAAAGCTATGAATGTAATTTTTTGTGGTCCCCCACTTAGAAAAGTACCGAAAAGTATCAAAATAATTTTGGTACCGGTACCAAAATATTGGTATCGGGACAACACTAGTAGGTGTAATGTTTTTCTTTATTTTTCTCAAGGTCCTGCACCTCCCCCTTTGAAGTCTTCTAACGCCTCACATTTTAAAAAGGCACTGTCTTACACAAACACAAAAAAATACATTGGAATTTGTTGAACATTTGTCCCTTGTTGACATGAAAAGTACAGTTACAGGCACACAATGTAAATATATCCTAAAAGAGATTGTCAGATGTGTGTTTTAAGCACAATATCAAGACTCCCAGTGGAATAAACCAAGCGACCCTATGCCAATTCACACATCCAGCACATATCCATTACATCTGAGTCATCTTGGTAAATCAAAGTTGAAGGGTTTAATCCTATTCTTGAAACTAGCACTCGAAACTGAAAGGATTACCTAGTATGTCATCAAATTACTGCCACAATAAAAACATGTTGTTATTGCCATGACACCGTGTAAATTTAGCAGAACAAACATTATCAGGGCTTCTATCCCAAACCTGCTTTAGAATTACAACTCTCCCGTTGCTCATGAAAGCAGTGAGCATTTAAGCAAGTGCTGCCTCCTTCCCTGCATGTAAAGAACGTGCAGATGTGATCGTTACTTGAGGCCGTAAAGATCATATATCATCATGGCTTTGTCAATGGAGCTTTAAAGGGCACTCTGGGCGGGCACAAATATAGCATCCTCACTTGAAACTTCATACATGGCCACCTTCTGACCTGCAGTTGAATCTCTCCACCACCTCTTCCATCCATCATTACATACATGACAGGACCACCTTTTCAACCAGTTACAAGGCATCCTCTGGGGGTAAAAACGCAGCTTTGTTGATGGCTACTGTATCAATTAGATGCTTGAGTAGGTTGGAGCAGTTTACTCCCCTACTTCCCCAACCAACCAGGTCAATATTTGAAAGTGGGCCTCTGGGCGTTGGAGGCAGACTCGGCGCTGCAAAATAAAATTATGGCTACAACACCTGATAATATTCATCCGGAGCATAATACATATTACAATAACATGGAAATATATTATTGTTATGTCTTTCTTTGCGTTGCTTCTCATAACCTTTCTGGTGTTATTACTTGCACAGGAAAATCCACTTTAAAAGCTTAAGGTCAGTCAGCTTTACAGATGCCACGTCTCCTATGCAAGCAGATTGCGTTGTTGTAATGACATCTACCTTAACTCAAATTCTCCTCTGCTCTCTTAGCCACGCACTGCGAAACCACAGCATTACTTTAAACGAGAAGTCCTAATTAAATGCACAGAGCCGTGGGTTTTCACTTAGTGGATTATTTTCTGAGTCTTTCTATGGATTTCTATTATAACAAGAAAAGGAAATTTCCTGTCTCTCCCAATAGTAAAAGACTAATAAAAAAAATAAAAATCCTGAATCCAGTAAAAATGTAATCACTTGTTCCTTCTCCCATATTTCCTGAAAGTTCAATAAAAATCTGACCATAACTTTGTGAGCTGTGTTGCGCACTAACAAACAGAAACAAACCCCAGCAAATCAAAGCATTAACGAAATTGGCAAGTTAATGCATGTTTGTTTTGTCCGTTGGTTGCTTCCAAACAGGCTGTAAGAGGGTCCACTCTTTGTCAGCACTTGTGTGCATTTGTGCTGGAGCTGAATGAAATAAATGGAGTGAACACTCTTGTCAGCCATTCACTCACTTTGACTCAGCACAAACTGAAGTTGAGCCTTGTAAACCAAACGTGAGGTACCGGTAACGTAGTAGAAATTATCCGGATGACAAAGGTAGGAATCTTTGGGCACCTCATGATTCAATTCAATTCAGATTGTTGGGGTGACAATTCGATTAATAAATCGATTCTAGTAATATATTATTTGGTATATAAATTATAGTAAAACATTTACAAAACAGGTTACAGGTTACAAAAGCTCCTATTGGCTGTTGAAGTATGACTGTTGGCCTAAAAAAACAGTTGAAAATAATTTAAAAAAAAATGTTCCTTACAAAAATCATAGAACGTTAATCAATCTAACGAAAGAAAATAGAACAACCTCTACTCCAACCCAATCCCAGCTTTACAATACTTAGGATAGACATTTACAAAGCGTTTCAGAAAACATACAAATACAATACCTATTAAATATAATAATAGTTTTGTTTTAATCCAAACATTAATTCTCCCCCCCAAAAAGATACAAATTGCAAAAAAAAAATAATTAAAAAGTATATACATATATTTTTTATATATTCTCAAAAATTATGAATAGATACAGAATTGGAATGCATAAAAATAGCGATTTGGATGTGAATACATTTTTTGGAGCACCTCCACCCGGATGATCCCCGAAATCTAACCACTCCCATTTTTTACATTTCCTAAAAGGTTCATCAAAATCCACCCATACAGTAACCTTAAGTTGCAAATTACTGTACATATTATACCTCCTGGCAGCGGTAAAAAGGTGGTGGTTATCAGACATGGCAGGCAATCAGTGATAGTCTGTTGTTTTAATGGAGATAAAATAGGGAATAACAAAATATGCAATACTTCCCCAAAGTTTCTTACAAAGTGGAATAATTGAGATTAGGTTTCGACACGGGGCAGCCGTGGTTAGCGTCCATGCCTCACAGCGAGAAGGTCCTGGGGTTGATTTTTTTTATGTGTAACTGCGTGGGTTCTCCCTGGGGACCCTGGCTTCTATTCTACTTCCAAAGACATGCACTTGGGGATAGGTTGATTGGCAACACTAAATTGGCCCCAGTGTGTGAATGAATGTCAGTGTGATTGGTTGTCTGTCTCTGTGTGGCGATTTGTCTAGAGTTTACACTGCCTTCCACCCGAGTGCAGCTGGGATAGGCTCTAGCCCGCCCGCGACCCCGAGAGGGACAAGCGGTAGAAAATTGACGGATGGCTGAAACCCCCACTTTGAAACTGAACAGTCAGCGTTACAGATGCCTCCTCTACATGTGTTGTTGCCATGCCTTCATAAAACGTTATAGTAGAAAGTAAATGCAGCAAACTAATTATCGGTTTTCAAACAAGTCTATTGGAGGTGTGGTGTTTATTTGTTCAAGCGTATGACGCACCTGTTGGCATGTCATGGAGCAAAGGCTCCTGCTTGAGAAAACAAGGCTAACACTAAAACGTTAGCTGGTCTATGAGAAGCCTGTTGAACAAGCCTGGCTGGAGATCAGATTACAAAATCAGTCGGTGTTGACAATAAAAATGTGTCATACTTCACGTGTTTTCTGTCACAATAAAGACTAATCCAAAAACATTGCACCAGGTCCACAAAATCATCTTACCTTCACTCTGAATAACAGATCAATTACATGAAGTTATTTTCCAGCCAAATAATAAGCAATTATGTCAACTGCTTTTAAGCAAATTGATTACATCATTGCTTGTTCGTGTGCAAAAAATGTCATGCGGGGTTGTTTCGACTTATCTTTTTAAAAATACATTAATCTTAAGCAGAATCTGTTTATCTTTACTCTGAGCGCAACTAAAAATGACCAGGTTTTATCACCTTTTGTTGGCTGACAGCAGACACGACAGTCAGAAACACAACACGTGCATAATAGCAGCCTCATTAAAGTATGTACGCGATTGATTAAACAGCTACCGCAACAACCGCTTAAGTCATACCGTTACCGATCTTGGGGTTTCAAAGTGACGGAAACATGGTGACATGTATTTCTTGGCCATTGTAACTGCTTTAAAACAATAGGCTTCTTGCTGAACAACATAAAGTTCACATTATTATTAAGAGCAGACGTTTGTGATCTTTAACTAGCAACAGAGACAGTCGACAACAAAGAAGCAGACTGTTGGGAATGATGATATTCCAAAAGAGCAACACATATGCGAGACCCCAAACATCAAATCCCCTGCTTTGAATTAGTGTCTGCTATGTATTTTCATCTTTGCTGAAAAATCCAAAATCCACAGAATATGACAAAAAAGAATCTTCAGGTTTTCCAAACTGAGGAAACAGTCTGCACACCACCTGTGTGTGGCTTTAAGGAGCCGCCCCTGGAACTTTTAGGGAGGATGTTTTAAGTGGACGGGAATGATCCACTGAAGTCCAACACCTGGTTCACAACAATTATGACAAATGTCAATAATAGGGTCCAATAAGACTTTTGACCGTGTGATACGTTGATCATACAGTGGACTGGCTTGTTTGTGCCAAAACTTCTGATGGTCTGGTGAAAAAAGTGTGCTTCAGACCTCAAAATCTAATCTGATTGTCATGTGCTGATATATAAAACACAGAAGCGAAAATATCACAGAAAAACTATACAATATGTCTTGTTTTTGCGGTGGTCAAAGCCAAGAACAGGCAACAGTCAGTGTTTCCATGCACTAAATATATGGGTGTAACGATTCGTTTTAACTATTCAATTCAGATGTTTGGTTGCAGATACGATTCCGAGACGATATTTTTTCAGAACAATACAATACAAAACAATTCAGTGAGTTGAAATCAATTCAGCGCTATTGTGACTGTGAAATAAATACCAGATACTGGACACTACAGGTGAAGTTTCCTATATTCCTGTTATTTATTGTATGGAAATTAGGTACCGTATTTTTCGGAGTATAAATCGCTCCAGAGTATAAGTCGCACCGGCCGAAAATGCATGATAAAGAAGGAAAAAACATGGTTTATAAGTCGCATTTTTGGGGGGAAATTTTATTTGATAAAACCCAACACCAAGAATAGACATTTGAAAGGCAATTTAAAATAAATAAAGAATAGTGAACAACAGGCTGAATAAGTGTACGTTATATGACGCATAAATAACCAACTGAGAACGTGCCTGGTATGTTAACGTAACATATTATGGTAAGAATCATTCAAATAACTATAACATATAGAACATGCTATACGTTTACCAAACAATCTGTCACTCATAATCCCTAAATCCGATGAAATCTCATACGTGTAGTCTCTTACGTGAATGAGCTAAATAATATTTGATATTTTACGGTAATGTGTTAATAATTTCACACATAAGTCGTTCCTGAGTATAAGTCGCACCCCCGGCCAAACTATGAAAAAAACTGCGACTTATAGTCCGAAAAATACGGTATGAAAAAATTATATATACAAATAAGCAAGTAAACAACAATTAATGGCCAATGAATTGACATCCTATTTGAATAAGTTGCAACCAACACTTTAGGTTGAATTAACAAGAAGAAACCTTTTCTGCTCTCATTTTCAACATTCAAGACATTTTCAATAAAAGTACAGAAACCAACATTTTATAGGTAGATTTATCTGCTACTTTTGTTTTTGTTTTGACATAAAAAAAACAAAAAACATTATTAATATCAAACAAAGTGCAACCTACATCTTTTCAAGTTGAATTAGCAGAAGATTTACCTGAGAAATAAAGTAGACAACTAGATCTTTTGAGCAGTGAGCAGTGGTTTGATCATAGACATACCAGATGTGACAGCGGACAAGGGTTTAATGAACAAGTGAGGAAAGTGTAACCATTTTTCAGTCATGAATAACCTTAACTTTTTTTAAATTATACTAATATGCAGTTTGTTATACTAATATACTATGTTCCTTACACTGTTTTTAACCTTCTATTTCAACCTTGTGCGTCGGCGAACTTGCTCTCCTGTTACTTCCGTTTTTTTCGCCGCATCCTTTGTGGTTTAAAGTTAAGTTGTGGCTTCATATTATTGTATTGTGTTGTTTTTATTTGTTGTAGCTTTTGCAATTGTGCTGTAGCTGAAAGTTTTTGTTGTAATTAATTATATTGTCTTGTGGCGTTAGTATGAACTTTCTCGACCACCGTAGATATCTGACATTTGCCACAGACGAACAGACAGCTTTAACGTTAAACATCCTTATCATTAAAAGTGCTAAACTTCATATAAAGCCTGCAGTTCCTAAATCCAATGTTTTTTTCTAGTATCGATACAATCGATATATTGCCTTTCAAACCGATGTTGGATCGATACCTATCTTCCGGAAGGCCAACTTGCCAAACACAGATCAATACTCCTAACTAAATTAGTCTAATTTCTTAAATTATTTTGTGCCAAATAGGATTTCTACAACACATTTTAACACCTTCATTTGATTGCGTTTGTCTTTTTAAAAAATCAGATTAACACACCGGCTACATCATACGATTGGAAAGCAGTTCTCTCTGGCATGTAGTGCAAGGGACCAACACGCCGCTTTTTTATTACACTATTTACAGGCGGTGGGGCTGTTTACACCCACAAGCATACAAATTGAAGATTCAGACGCTGAAATAAGTCAATATTTTTTAAGTATATTATAAAAGAAAACCCAACCGTTTAATAAGTGTTGTCTAAGAAGACACTTTAAGTATGTTACATGACGCAAGGATATCCCGGTGGAGGAAAAAATACTCTAGTGAAGAATTAAACGTCTGTATATAACAATTTAGACATAATTGACATGTGAACCAGCAATTAAAAATAATTTACCACTTTGTTTGTACTAAAAGTAAATAGTTCAACAAAATAGCAATCTTACTGTACGTCTCTGGTGATCATAATCAACAGGAACCAAAGCATTTACAGGGTTTCCCCTAAATTGCCAAGATACCTGCGGTGCTAGGGGCGTGGTCATAACATTATTTGCTATGATGCACATATTTTTTTTTGAAAAGGCAAAAAAATGTATACATACATTTAAAACAAATCTGGTATTAAATATAGTATTAAGATATATTTGTTCTTACATAATATCATTCGGCCCTATTTTTCAAGTGTTGCCGCTTTTTGTACAATGTACCTTGTTGCGATTTTTTTTTTTTCTACAGATTTTTCCAATCCTTTTAGTCACTCGTTCTTCATTAAAAACGGCTGGCAACAAATCTAGCATCTTTTTCTGGTGTTATTGAAGACTGTATTCGTGTTTGGAGACTCTTCTGTCGCTCCATGTCCGCGACGATCAATGAGCTGCAGAGAGCCTGACGCCACCCTTGCTTCACGCTCCTGGGAGCCTTTCTTTCCTCTAAAGCCGCCAGTGTCATCTTAAAATTTGAAGATCGCTGTCCGAGGATATATCTCGGATATATCATCGGTCCATATCGCCTACAGGCTGCCTCTGCTTCAGACAACCCCGTGCGTATTGCTTACAACAGTTGGTTCCAACAGCGCTTTTCTGTTGATCAAAGTACGTTTCGAACTTGATGTCATCGTGTATTTTGTGATGAAAGAATCTCCATATTTACTCTATATATTATATATATTTAAACACAGATCTTTGATTTTTGTTCATAATTAGTGTTAACACGTCAACCTTTTCTAATTACAAAATGCCTTGAGCTTTATTTACCCATTATTGATGTTTTATTAATAAAAGAAACGGCCTCATTTCACAGGTGCCCTGCATGTCAACTGAATCCCCGGTTGTTCTAATCATATATTTGAGCTTTTGTAAGGTGAGACATGTACGTTAAATGACAAAATCCAAAAATAAAGCGTTGTTCACGTTAACGACTGTACTCACGGGAAAACGTTCTTCATAGCGCAATTATATTTCCGCATTTCCTGCATCTCATACACAGATGCACGGGGTGCATGAATTCCGACGGGGAGCAAGTCTCGCCAGAACACCGGTGAAAAATGTTGGCATTTGACAGAATAGCATCTCCAGTCTTTATTTAGCACGGTGGTTAGCCTCTAGTCCTGCTAGTGTGACTCCAAGTAGACGAGCAGAGCTGGGTGTTGTGCAAGCGTCCACACCTGTCGCTGATATTAGTGGTCTTCAACGTACGCAGTTAGACTCAATGAAAGTGAAATGAGGGGAAAAGTTTGTCAATAGGAACTTTTAGAGTTACTTTCCAATTTAGCCGGGTAAAAAAAAAAAAAAAAAAAAAAAAAAGAGTACACACCTGTGTTTCCACCAAAAACTACCCGGGTAGATTTCCCAAGAACCTTAGCGGGGCAAGCTGTGCTGTCGACCGCTGACATAGTTGGGGTGTCCCCAAAAAACGTTTTTCAAACCCAACGACCGCCATTACAGTATGCTAGACGACTTTTTTATTACTTATTTCTTTAGTATTTCAATTACAAAATACTTGACAAAGGAGGGAAAGCAGGACAAAAGGAACTTTCGACTTGCAGGAACTTTTATGGGGAATTTTGATGCTAAAGAACACTGATCAGTGGAACTATTTTGCAGTGTTTTTAATCAGCCACAGTCTTTAAACTAGTATACAGTTTAATGTTTATGAATATTTCATAACATATATACAGAGGAATATAAAGTATTCAGCTGGACTTTGAAGTGGCAAGGCAAGATGCTCATTGGAACTCCGACCTCATAGTTTATAGAGAAATGTGAAATGGACGAGTGAAACGAAGATAAATCACATCAAATAACTATTTACTTTGTTACGAGTTGTAAAAGTAGTCAGTGACACGCCATTCGTGTAGTTATTCGTCCCAACCTGAGTGAACTGAATGCTAATGCTAACAAATCCAATGTGTTTGTTGTCGCCTTGAGGTAAACACAGACATTTATTATTTATATAGCGATGAGGTGGCGACTTGTCCAGGGTGTACCCCGCCTTCAGCCCAAATGCAGCTGGGATAGGCTCCAGCACCCCCCACGACCCCGAGAGGGACGAGCGGTAGAAAATGGATGGATGGATATTGTGATTTACAGCTGAAATGGACCATAAAGAAATCGCCTGACCCTCACAAATGCATCATTTATTGAGGGAATGACTTTCTGACTGATGGACACAGAGGACAAAAGCCTGATTTTTTATATAAAATCCAATACACTTATTTAAAATTCATATTGCTTTGAATTTCAGTTATTTACACTATTGTCCGTTTTACATGGTATCAGTGTAGAAATATACTCTAACACTCATCCATACGTCATCAGCCTATTTTGAAGAAACTACCCACAACTGTGAAATACGGTGGAAACGCAAACCTCACACTTCCACAGAACTAAAAGGTTCCAGGAATTTAAAGTTCTTGAAATTTGAGGAAAAGGCTTAATGTGATCATTGAACTCTTTGCCCATGCACAATGGCCTATAGCAGGAGTTCTCAAACTTTTTTCACCAAGTACCACCTGAGAAAAAACTTGGCTCTCCAAGTACCACCAGAATGACCCACATTAAAATACAATAGCAGAGTAGGCCTAAGTATTCATTAAAAACAAGGCAGAGGTTTTATTTAACAAGTATATTTAATATTTTGGCTACTGTAACATTACACACAGTTTGAACAGTAACACTGACTATAGGAAAATAAAACACTGTACTATAATCAAGTGATTATCTGCCGTACCACAAGTGGTACACATACCACAGTTTAAGAATAACTGCCCTATGGCAGGGGCAGGAGTCACCGCTGCTGTGAAAGTGCTTGATTTGAAATGCCGCGGACTCAGCCTTTTAAATATTAATATCACAAACGCACTCAGTTAATCGTGGCATCCAAAATTGTGATTAAAATTCTATTAATTGTACAGCCCTACTAATTAGCAGTAAAAAGAGTGTGGTGTGGCTCAGTTAATAGAGCAGCCGTGCCAGCAACTTGAGTGATTCTTGTTCGATTCCAGCCCCAACTGCCCTTGTGTCCTCGGGCACTGGTTTAAATGTAGCTTAAATATAGATAATGGGTTCCACTTTGTTAAGCGCATTGAGTCTCTACAGAAAAAGGGCTATACAAATATAGTTCACTTCACAAATGTTGTAGTTATTGGTTGGATCCGTAGCTTGACAACTACTGGCTCTACCTCATAAAGCATGTAGCAATCTATTTCTCTATTTACATTCCCACGTAGCTAAACAAGATGAAATTAACACAATCGCCCCCCCAAGCGTACGAGATCCACACAGCGCATGGCCATCGGCCACATTAGAGATAGAGCACGGAAACTGGGACTTCACATGGAGGTGTGAAAATAAAATACAATTATTTGCAAAAAAATTAGTCTACCGCCATCCCGCGCTTCTGATATATTTGTTTCTATTTTAAAGCATACTTTACATTAGGGCTGGGCGATATGGCCTTTTTTTAATATCGCGATATTTTAAGGCCATATCGCGATACACATCTCGATATTTTGCCTTAGCCTTGAATGAACACTTGATGCATATAATCACAGCAGTATGATGATTCTATGTGTCTACATTAAAACATTCTTCTTCATACTGCATTAATATATGCTACTTTAAAACTTTCATGCAGAGAAGGAAATCACAACAAAAAAAATCACTATTTTTTTTCATACCGTGTTGACCTGGAAATGTTTGCCTCGGCATTTTGATGGTGTGGACGTGTGGCACCGCACTCTTCATTCTCTAGCAGGTAACTTTTCAAATGATGCTACATTTTAGCAGTAATGCTACTTTTTATAGCAACGCTTTCGCTCCACACTTGACAAATTACGGTTGTCTGTTCGACATATTCCCACTTGAAGCCAAACCACCGCCAGACGATGGACCCCCTGCTGTTTTGTGGGGGAATTAATTATTCCTTCATTTGTTACCAGATTCGCACCTTCTTTCGCTCGTATTACCGCTAGCATCACAGCTAACGTTAGCCATGCTGTTACCTCTTTGCTGCGCGAGGGCGTATACGAATGTGACGTATGTCGTGACAGTATGTGACGTGTGTAGAAGCTGCGCTTGCTGTCTGTGAGAAGGAGAGACAGGAAAGAGCGAGGAGAGCCTGTAGTGTAATGCCAGCAGCTAAAAGCAACTGCGTGAGAACGCATACTCGAATATCACGATATAGTCATTTTCTATATCACACAGAGACAAACCCACGATATATCGCGTGTATCGATATATCGCCCAGCCCTACTCTACATATTCTTTTTACCTAAACTAAGTGTTATGTATTATATGTATTAAAGTTAAAGTTAAAGTTAAAGTTCAAGTACCAATGATTGTCACACACACACTAGGTGTGGCGAAATTATTCTCTGCATTTGACCCATCACCCTTGATCACCCCCTGGGAGGTGAGGGGAGCAGTGGGCAGCAGCGGTGGCTGCGCCCGGGAATCATTTTGGTGATTTAACCCCCAATTCCAACCCTTGATGCTGAGTGCCAAGCAGGGAGGTAATGGGTCCCATTTTTATAGTCTTTGGTATGACTCGGCCGGGATTTGAACTCCCAACCTACCGATCTCAGGACGGACACTCTAACCACTAGGCCACTGAGTAGCACAGTTAGGGGCTGTTTGCAATATTTACGCAGATGCCTAGGTGGCGCCAATTTTCCAATGTACAGGTATTTTACATTCTCCTACATAATTACGTACGGAACACACACAAACAATTTCCCTTGTGAATCATTAAAGTTTGTCTAATCTAATCTAATCTAATTAGCTTGAGGTGTCAGCTGATCATAGCAATTTGGACAGTTAAGTGTTAGCTGTCAGAATGTACATTCTATCAAAACAACAACATGACTGCAAATTGTTCGTTGCTTCTCTTGGGACTGTTTTTGTGTGTGTGCACATGCTCCCTGCGCGTACGTGTTGACGAGCCCGGGTGAGTGACCGCCGTAAACACCATTAATTTTATCCGGGTCGGTAAATCATTTTTTACATAAACTTTGTAATTGTGAAAAATATGGACAATTGTCAAACAAAAGTGTTCTGTCAAACCAGTAATGGTAACATAGGCTAGCTGGTGGTGTTCTGGTTATATTTTTTTGCTTTGAAAAATGTTACTGTGAGGAAGTTGCAAACAAGACCTTTAAGTTTATGTCTTATTTTCTATTTACTGTGTTGTGGCAATGTTGTGAAGATATTCACAGTGGATCTTCCTTTTCCTGGGTTATACTGCAGGCAGCTAATCTTGGCACTACTGGATCTTCAATCTCAAATTGACCAACTTCTAGCAGAACTTCATGCCTCATCAATAAGACATGCTCACATCGGTGAGCCAATGACGGGAACGATGTCAAAAGACTAGAGTCAAGACGCAGAAGACTCGATGTGTCTCGGAGCTCCATTATTGCTAAGAAGTAGACCTGGTCCAATATCCCATAAGTCAATTAATTGAACGTTAAATGAAAATGTACACAACAACTTTGCTAGCCTCGATAATCGCCATTCCTTTGCACATTTACGGGCTGCAAGAGCAATAATTCTTTGCATCAAATTAAGCAGCGGCAGGCATTGGTATTACATGCACCTAAACTCCCGACAGTATTGCTGTATTAAAATAAATGATCGAAATACCGTGAACGATAACCACACTTTGATTAAATCATGGACATCTTTCCCACATCAAAACATACCCCAATCTTAACTTGTATGAACATATTACTGTCTAAACTACTATGAACATAAAAGCTGTGCTGTCAGTGCACAAAGTGACCAATCTATTCTTGACAGTTGTGTGAGTTGAAACAGAGTTCAACAGGAAGTGAACTCATGTGACCCAATTTGCATTTATTTAAAACACATTCTAATATTTTACGAATTAAAATGGAAGAATATAAACATTTAAACACAAATAAAAATAGCCTGGCTCTTAGGAAGCCAGAACAATATCTTATATATCGTCTGCCAAGAAAGTATATTATGTGACTCTTAATTTTAGTTTAATAAAAAAAAAAAAAACATAGTTAAAAGATTATAGTGTGTGTGTATAAGTACTGTTTGAGCACATTCAACATTCCGCAATAACCATAACAGAGTATATTTGATTTGTATTATTTGTTTGTTTTACTTAACTTGCGGATATTTAAAAGATTACATGTCCATTACAATGTGAATACATATGAGAAATCTAAGGTCATTTGTATTTGAAAGGGTATACTTGGAATATTATTGTGTATTGATATTATATCAGTGGCTAATTTGGTCTCAAAATAATGTTGAGACCATAGTTTATCAAAAATGATTTGTAGTTCAATATATCGCCCAGCAAAATTTGTTTTCTGCCCGGGCATACTAACGAGACTGCTCTCAGCTATCAGCAGTCTGGGCAATGCGAAGTGGAGATGGAACTTGTCAAGATGCACTTCCTCTTGGACATCAATTACACATTTTTGGCTTGAGCAATGTGAAATGACACTGCGGGACACGCATTGCTAACAACACGGAATGCTAACACCACAGCTCATGATAGTAGCTGTGACTGTTGACCAAGTTTTTGCAGAACAACACACACACACACAGTTCTAACTTAGAGGAATTGGATGTGACAAAGTATTTCGATGTGGTGGCGGTGTTTTACGGTGGAGCCACGGCCACAGCAATGACACTTGGAGGATCAACAAACCTCTAGAAACGACAAACTGACAAAGAATTTGGTGCATTCGGATGCCAGGAGGCGATGAAACCATATTTTAAAGTAACTGCTGCCATAATAATATTGGTTAAATTTTGCTTTCCTGTCCAAATTTAACCAAAATTATGGCAGCAATTACTTTTTAATATGGTTTCATGTCAGCAGGACAGGGGTTAGTGCGTGTGCCTCACAATACAAAAGGTCCTGGGTTCAATCCTGGGCTTGGGATCTTTCTGTGTGGAGTTGTCATGTTCTCCGCGTGACTGCAAGGGTTCCCTCCGGGTACTCCGGCTTCTTCCCACCTCCAAAAGACATGCACCTGGGGATAGGTTGATTGGCAACACTCAATGGGCCCTAGTGTGTGAATGTGAGTGTGAATGTTGTCTGTCTATCTGTGTTGGCCCTGTGATGAGGTGGCGACTTGTCCAGGGTGTACCCCGCCTTCTGCCCGAATGCAGCTGAGATAGGCTCCAGCAACCCCCCCTCGACCCCGAACGGGACAAGCGATAGTAAATGGATGGATGGATGGATGCTTTCCTGCCTCCCTGTCAACCTCAATATCACCAGAAAGATCGCCTGTTAATGCCGTTTGTCTCGTCAAGCCCACACTGGCCAACTCTAATAAGTTATTACCTGCATAATATTAAATAATGAAAAGGTCATTACCCCTCAAAATGGATATTTATAAAAATATTTAATTCGGAAAAAAAAGTTTGTGTCTATTGATCTACTGAATGTCTTTTGCTGCTTGGTTTGATTGCTCGATTAATCAAACTAATCGATAGAGAAGTCTATTACTAAAATAATCAATAATGGCAGCCCTAATCAGCATGGCAACATCTTATGGACTGAAAAGAGCTGTTCTCTTCCTGGGGAGCAGCATTTTAGATCAACCGAAACCAGAGCAAGAGCTGAAGAGATGCTGATGATTTTCTTGGAGGGGTTCTAAATTAAGTACATTTCAGGAAATTATGCTGCATGAAAAGAGCAGGCTGTCCTGAGCGAGGGGGTGGGGTCTTATTAGAACACTGCTGGTGGAAAGAGAGCTCAAGTGGTTGCATAACACAGCAGGGGGAAAAAAAAAAAGAAAAAATCCAATTCCTCGCCTTTGTTCCTGGCAGAGTCTCTCTTCAGACGCTTATAAACCGTGAGCCAATGCTGCTCTTTTCTACCGCAAAGTACCTGTTTTTCTCGACACATAACACAGCCATTGTGTGTCTTAGTTGTGAGGAGCCTCAACATTTGAAGTGCAAGGTAAACCTTGACTGGGCTGGGTGGTGTCAACAACTAAAAGGGCTCCAAATGGAAAGCAGCTGCAAGAACCCTGTGCTTTATAAACATTTTTTTAAAGCTAAATATCATTTTTAGGCCCCGACCACAGACAGTCACAGTTATGGCTGCAGAATCAAAAAGGTGTCGCTTCCTGATTATTCACTGTGAAACTGCTGACGAGCGAGGTGACAACTCTATAGGCAGATACTTGAGGTTTTTTTGTTTTTTTTAAATGCATGAACCCATTTCCACCACAGCTCTTTGGAGAGAAAAAACAAATTCTGAAAAAAACCTTTACACTTCGACAACAATGCTGTGCTGTAGCCAGACTCAAGTCTGTCTGAGAGATGACTCAAGTGGATGACCATGATGTATATACATGTTATGATGGCTGTTTGAGTGTACTTACTCTTTTAATTTGAGTTTACAGTACAAGGGGTAAGCGCCTCCCCACTGTAGCTTGCTTTTTAGCAATGTTTTTAGCATTAGCCTACCGACTGCATAGCTAACTTAATAGTGGAACAATCCTCATCAGTGTTTGACGGGCATCATTTAAGGAAAATGTGCTTGCCTCTTACGTGTTAAAACTGACAACCAGACACAATCTGAATGCACGCAGCACAAATTAACAATCCTCTACCGTCCCTCGGGGGGGTGAATCAGTCTATTTAGTTTATGTTCCTCCTGGTCACCATCCCAGCATCTGCATGAGGCACATTAAGTCTCTGCATCTTCCAATTACCTCCTCAAAAAAGATTTATCTACTTTAACTCACAAGACAAGAGTCAACCACATCCTTTAAGGGTCATTTAGGCCTGGGCTTATGTAACCTGTGGGAAACTTACCGCACACACAAACAGAATGGCTTCCTGGTTATCGGCGACTCTCGTATTATGGAGACGCAGCAACAGTAACACAAACACTGGAGGGGCCACACGCTCCGATGTGGACGCCAACAACCATTTAAACAACAATCAAACATTTACTCTCGGTTATTGCATAGAGAGAAAGCGATATTGCACAAACAACTAAAGTATTTTCATGCCACACTATAAAGCCTCACCACAATGTTAGCAAGCTAGCAAACACAGAAGCTAGGATCAACAGAATGTATCCAGTTCTTTCACGCCGTCCTGTTACATGTTGCCTGGCAGAATTCACAGGACCCCATCATGACTTCCCCATAGACCAATTGATAACAAGTTCAACCAGTCACAGCCGCTAGAAAGGTTTATACGCTTTGGGGGCGGTACAAAATACTAACAGCAATGCTATCACTTATGACACCATGAATTGATTTACGTGGACCCCGACTTAAACAAGTTGAAAGACTTATTCGGGTGTTACCATTTAGTGGTCAATTGTACGGAATATGTACTGTGCAATCTACTAATAAAAGTTTCAATCAATCAATCAAAAACACAGCATCAATTTTGTCAAATATTGATCCCGATGCTATGCCTAATCTTGTGATGTATCAGTGGTTTTCATCCAATACAACAAATAATTATTGGTATCAAAATGTCAATTGGTGTTGATTGCTTATTGAAGCAACTCAGGCAAAATGGACCGTACTATTTGACGGGCAAACCAGCAGAGACGCTGTTGACTAGTTGGTGTCTAAAAAAAAAGGACAACAATTGAAGCACGTACATGAAGCACAAATGTAGAGGCAACATGTTTCTGTTGTAGAGAGTGGCATTAAAAAATGGAGTTCAGAACATTCAGTGTCTTTTGATTCCTTTGGAAGGTATATCAATCAAAAACCCATCTCGAATGAACTGGAAATTTTGTGATACTAGAATATACTACTCCCATCGTGAAACCATAATCCAACTCTGCATTGATTGTTAAAGTTGCGAGGTGTGCGTACCTGTTCTCGCTCATGAGGGAGGAGCGTTACTGATGTCAACACCAAAGGGAAAGCGCCCGGACACCTTGGCACTCTCCCCTCGGCGCCGGGATGCCCGAGCTGATAGCGCGGTCCGTTCTTGAACAATCGGCCGCTGTTGACGGACCGCTTGGCCGCCAGCCGCAACCTCTGGCGGAAGGCCGGGTTGTCTGCGACTTCCGTCAGGTCGTCCTGGTTCCTTAGGTACCTCTCGATGTTCTTAAGCGAGGAGCCGTGCGAATCATCCATGCCCTCAATGGCCCTCCGCAGGATCTTATTCCAATCAACGTGGCGGAGATCGCTGGAATTCCATATAGATTCCTTTGATGGCACAGACACGACGGGAGGTGGTGGTGGAATTGATCCGGCTCTCGCAAGGTTCCCCGGGTCCTTGTACGAAGTGCTACCCTTATTGGTAACCTTAAGTATAGAGCCGTCGTGAACGCTTAAATCCAACTGCTCCAGGACAGTCTTCCTGTCCAGTCCGTGAGACGAGGCCACCGCATGACAAATCCTCTCCTCAGAGGGACGCTGCTTTTGCCGCTTGATTTTCTGTATTGCCTCGAGAATCCACTCAGTGTAGAGAGGGTTTGCGAGTTTGACCATGGCTGAAAAAGGACACTCACAAGAACGCGATAATCCATACAGATCCCCGCTTTCTGCTGGCCAACACTTGGTACATCCACATCCTTGACGAGGAAGTCAAAAAGGTACGTTCCACATGGCCTTCCACATCAATCCTGAATGTAAGACAACGGAGGGAGAAATGTTGGCACTGATAAAATTCCACCGCTGGCGTGAGGGCTTGAGTTTTTTCTACTGGAGTCCCATATTAAACCTACGAGAAAAACAAATACACACATCACACAGATAGATATAAATACACATGTATTTCCATATCGGTCCAAACATAATAGGGCAAGAAAATACTTTGAAACACACAGGTCATCGTATATTTAGGGTCTGGAGCAACTTTGACAGGAGTTAAAAACTTGGTAGTGACTAACAATCGTACTAGGGCTACAATTAGTTTGATTCGTAAAAAGCTTTGATTTACATTGTGTTGTTTCGATTAATCGTTGAATGAGTGTAACTAATAAAAAAAAAAAAGATCAAATACGGACTGCATGGAGTTATTAATGCACAAATGTTCAAAGTGCAATTTCAATGTTGATGTCCATTTATTTGGGAAAAAATAATTACGATTATGGCAAGCGGAAGTATTGTTTATTCCACCTATTCTTCTTAAAATACACAAATGAGGCTATGAGGTGCTTATTTCAGATTATTCGAACAAACTAATCGATGGACTACTCCATTACTAAAATAATCGATAACCGGAGCGCTAATTCGTACATTAGGTCCTTTAAAAAATACAGCGCCCCGCTCCTACAGAGGATTTTGACTAGCATATTTGCAGTCTGTTCTTAAAAACAACCTATATTTTAAAACATGATTCAAAAAACTAATCATTGTATCTTTGTCATCCAAAACTGGGTCTTGAACGAGGGGTATCGTCTTACATTGAGGGTAGTCTTACATTTGGGTCAAAACAGTAGTTAGCTAGCATCTGGGTGGATTTGATGGGCATGTTTGGTAAAATAAATTGATGTTCTTAATAAGTGTTAGCAAAGCAAAAGTTCGAGAAACTAGTACTGGATTTCCAAAGAAGTGTAAACACTCCTTGTTGTGGAGCTATGTGTGTTATTGTAGCATAGACCACTTTCTAAAAACTGGTCTTGGAAAAAAAAAAAAGGGATGGTCCTATATTCAGGTCAATACGGTAACTAGTCAACAGCTGACAGCTTTAATAGGCATGCTTGGTCACAGGAATGCGGCCCGCTCAAGATGTTTTCAAATACAGTGCAAAGAACAAATACTAGAAAGATTTATAGGTTTGTAATTCCAAGCTAACCGGTAAGTAACAGCAAAGTTCTAGACACGTCTATGAAGTTGCAAAGAAGTGTAAACACACCTCTTCCTAACGTGTGTGTGGTGTTGCAGGACAGACCACTTGACAGGTGAGTTTTGATTCCCTTTTGTTTTTTTAGCTGGTGTTAGAAAAATGAGGGCTTGTGTTATATACAGTGTTGTCTCATATTCAGGGTCGTCTTATAATTGATTGAATATGGAAACTAGTTAACAGCTGAGTGGATTTGATGGACATGTCAAGTAAAAAGAACGCAGTACTCGAAATATGTTATATAAAACATACCTGATAATACAAAGCCCCTACGCAAATATAATATAGTACAAGAAAGTGAACTTAAGTTCTTAACGAGACAAATGCACTTTTTCTGTCTCCCGTTATCGTGGACGAAAGGGAAGTAGGAAGGTGTGTCCAACGCATATATAGAGACAAGTGTCAGAGTAATGATTGCGGTAGGAAGGACAACGAGACAATGGTTCCACAATGACAAAACATCAAACAACCTTCAGGTATTTACATGTAACTTACACATTTTGTGTAAGTAATAAAACATTATTTACATGACATAATTGACCCCGTTACACTAATACACAACAGCAGGTACCAAAAGGCAAGAAAAGTTGGCTATGCATAACAGGGCCTTTTTAAATAAAACATCTGCTTTATTTTTAAATGAATACTTAAGCCTACTACGCTACTGTATTTTAATGGTGGCACTTGGAGAGCAAAGTGTTTCCTGAGGTGGTACATGGTGGAAAAAGTTTGAGAACCACTGTTCTAGAGCAAAAAGAAAAACATTTGTGGATTTAAAGCCCAGGCTGTTTGTCAAGTAGCAAACAAGTTGTTAGAACTTCCATGGAGTTCTGAAGAAGTGTAAACACTTTCCTCAGGGAGGTCAGTGTCATTCTAAAAGGGGAAAACACCACCACAAAACAGCCAGTGTTTTATTCCCTACACTTTCAACATGTCAACACACAGGCTTTTCCGTCACATAACATTTTCGGTGCTTCTATATGGGTATAAGTGAGAACTATACGCTAGTTTATATTAGAAATGGCAACAGCGGATGCATGTCCATGTACGAGCAAGTCCGCCCCACAAAAAGATAGTGAAAAAGAAGGAGCTTATTGGCTAGAGCGCGGACTACAATGGCGGACACGCGCAAGACACTCTGGGTACATTTATACCATATATGGATAATCGGATGACGGTTTTCCCAATTTGAGACATCAACAACTGTCCACATTCTAAACAGCTCGTTTGGGGCACGTAGAAAAGAAGGCATGGTGGTAGTATTATGCTGTTGGCCTGTTTTGCTGCCAATGGAACTTTTGCTTTAAATGGGACACTGAAAAAGGAGGATTATCTCCAAATTCTTCAGGACAACCTAAAATCATCAGCCCAGAGGTTGGGTCTTGGGCGCAGTTGGGTGTTCCAACAGGACAACGACCCCAAACACATGTCAAAAGTGGTAAAGGAATGGCTAAATCAGGTTAGAATTAAGGTTTTAGAATGGCCTTCCCAAAGTCCGGACAATGCTGAAGAAACAAGTCCATGTCAGAAAACCAACAAATTTAGCTGAACTGCACCAATTGTGTCAAGAGGAGTGGTCAAAAATTCACCCAGAAGCTTGTGGATGACTACCAAAAGCGCCTTATTGCAGTGAAACTTGTATCCAAATATTAACATTGCTGTATGCATACTTTTGATCCATCAGATTTGGTCACATTTTTAGTAGACCCATAATAAATCAATAAAAGAACCAAACTTCATGAATGTTTTTTGTGACCAACAAGTATGTGCTCCAATCACTCTATCACAAAAAAATAAGAGTTGTAGGAATTATTGGAAACTCAAGACAGCCATGACATTATGTTCTTTACAAGTGTATGTCAACTTTTGACCAAGCCTATACGGTTTGTTTTCCCTTTTATGGGACTTATGTACCGTATTTTTCGGACTATAAGTCGCACCGGCCGAAAATGCATAATAAAGAAGGAAAAAAAACATATAAGTCGCACGGAAGTATAAGTCGCATTTTTTGGGGACATTTATTTGATAAAACCCAACACCAAGAATAGACATTTGAAAGGCAATTTAAAATAAATAAAGAATAGTGAACAACAGGCTGAATAAGTGTACGTTATATGAGGCATAAATAACCAACTGAGAACGTGCCTGGTATGTTAACGTAACATATTATGGTAAGAGTCATTCAAATAACATGCTATACGTTTACCAAACAATCTGTCACTCCTAATCGCTAAATCCCATGAAATCTTATACGTCTAGTCTCTTACGTTAGTGATGGGTCCGGCAACACCGATGCGTCAAGCTCATAGAGCAAAACCCTGTGTCGGTGCGCGTACCGCTTTTAGAAAGTCACGTGACCGATCATGAGCTGTTTCGGTCACGTGACCGATACGCGAACTGTGCCGCACTGACGCCTGTGCGCCAAACTGTGTTTATAAGGAAGCGCATCTGTCAACGAGATAATGCTGCCAACAGAATCGCCGCACTTCTGTCGTTGGTCATTTGTAATTTATCATCGTCGGAGATCATGGAGCAGCCTCAGGCAAAAAAAAAGATTTCCGCCGTGTGGGAATATTTTGATCATATATCGGGGAAAAAAAGGTATTTGTGTTCATTTCCTTGTCGTTTCATCCTGTTCTCTCAAAGTTTCCACTGGATCTATTAGAACTCAAAATCTCTTCAAAATTATTCTTAGTTTACTATTCATATTTTCTGCAGGTTAAATGTCGCATTTGTACGACAGAATTGTTGTACATTAACAAATCCACCTCCTCAATGCTGATGCATTATAGGGCCAGGCATGAAAATGAAGTTCCAGAGACACCCAGGATAATAACTAAGAAGAGAAATAGTCTAAAATTGAATACGTTTGAAAAACTGTTTTTTAAAAAAAATAAAAATGTGTAAAAAAAAAAAAAAAATCCCAGTCCACAAGCAACCTCATTCACAACATGTTCTCTTACATTTCCATGTTATGATACATGTTCACATTATTTATTGACTATCTAAAAAAGATAAAAATATATTTTTATTTAAATGAAGATATGATTCTTCACGAGTCTTGTTTACGAGTGAGGGAAGAGTGGATCGTGAGATCGACAGGCGGATCGGTGCGGCGTCTTCAGTAATGCGGACGCTGTATCGATCCGTTGTGGTGAAGAAGGAGCTGAGCCGGAAGGCAAAGCTCTCAATTTACCGGTCGATCTACGTTCCCATCCTCACCTATGGTCATGAGCTTTGGGTCATGACCGAAAGGACAAGATCACGGGTACAAGCGGCCGAAATGAGTTTCCTCCGCCGGGTGGCGGGGCTCTCCCTTAGAGATAGGGTGAGAAGCTCTGTCATCCGGGGGGGAGCTCAAAGTAAAGTCGCTGCACCTCCACATCGAGAGGAGCCAGATGAGGTGGTTTGGGCATCTGGTCAGGATGCCACCCGAACGCCTCCCTAGGGAGGTGTTTAGGGCACGTCCGACCGGTAGGAGGCCACAGGGAAGACCCAGGACACGTTGGGAAGACTATATATCCTGGCTGGCCTGGGAACGCCTCGGGATCCCCCGGGAGGAGCTGGACGAAGTGGCTGGGGAGAGGGAAGTCTGGGCTTCCCTGCTTAGGCTGCTGCCCCCGCGACCCGACCTCGGATAAGCGGAAGAAGATGGGGATGGGGATGGGGAAGATATGATATAATCCTAAATGAAATACAATGACTTGGTTTATATTATTGTATATACTAGGTCATAAAATCAGCGTCAGTTGAGTCGGTCCATAGGTTGCCTGTAGGGATTTTTAATGTCCAGCGGATGTCAGTAGTTAGTGACACAGTATCAATACAGTTTTATGTGTCGAAACGCTTCATGACGCCTCATCAACCCATCACTATCTTACGTGAATAAGCTAAATAATATTATTTTATATTTTACGGTAATGTGTTAATAATTTCACACATAAGTCGCTCCTGAGTATAAGTCGTGTGTATGAAAAAAACTGCGACTTATAGTCCGAAAAATACGCTAGATCCAAATACACAACAGCCAGTACCAATAGGTAAGAGAAGTTGGCAATGCATAACAGTGCCCGTTTAAATAAAACATCTGCTTTATTTTTAATGAATACTTAAGCCTACTACGCTACTGTATTTTAATGGTGGCACTTGGAGAGCAAAGTGTTTGCTGAGGTGGTACATGGTGGAAAAAGTTTGAGAACCACTGTTCTAGAACATAAAGAAACACACATGTGTAGATTTAAAGTCCAGGCTGTTTGTCAAGCAGCAAACAAGTTGTAGAAACTTCCATGGAGTTCTGAAGAAGTGTAAACACTTTCCACGGAAAGGTGTGTGTCATTCTAAAAAGGAGAAAACACCACCACAAAACAGCCAGTGTCTTATCCCCTACACTTTCAACATGTCAACACGCTGGCTTTTCCGTCACATAAAATGACGACAACATTCTACCCGAGCGCCAGTTTTTTTTTTTTTTTTTTTTTTTTGACAGCTCCATGGCCGCCCACAACAAAAGTCATCCACGCCACACGCACAAAATCAATGTCCGCCTCCCCTGACAGCCACACGTTCGATGCCCCGACGGGCGGAAAAACCTCGACTCGGGACTAAAAACACGAGAAAGTGGGCCAACAAGCCGTGTAACAAACCTGGGAGTCGCGTCGAGGGGGCTGCTGGAAATGACAAGCCTTCAAAGTGGCGTCACCTAAACAGTCGCCATTTTGTTACACTGTTGTAGTTTACGGCGAATCCGACATGACGCTGATTACAATCCAATGGAGTCTCATTAAAGCTCGCCGACACTAATGCGCCCGCCCTAACAACTTCAATATTGGCTGTAACGAGACGAGATCCGATTGCTGGTTTGATAAAGGACGTGTCAATCTCCATGCATGTGCTCACGCCATTGGCCAGTTAACCTGTCACTCCCGCCCCCTTCTCTTGACCCGCCTTCTTAAGGTGCCTTTACGGTCGTGTCAATATAATTAACAGGCGGACAGCGCGTTAAAACATTTATTTACAACGTGTCCCCCTTTGTAATGTGTCGCCAAACACTACACGCTAACGTGGAAGGTGCTCATTGAACGATTTAAGACAAATAATCCACCCTCTGTCGCGACGATTAACACCGTCCCACCTTAATAACACATTCCTCATTGGAACACTCGCAAGTGGATCGTTTTTACACTTTAAATGATTAATTATTAGGGACCAGCGAGGCTTAAACGCCAATAAACTGGCACGCAAATGAAAAGTGGTGCGTTTAAAGACTCCCGACAAGAGGGGGTCAAAATGTGTGAAGGGCTACAATCGCCCGCTTTATAAGCACCACCTCCCTTCTTATTCTTTCCCCGAGAGAGAAGCCCGTTAATTCTCTTGATGATTCACATTCAAGCCAATTAAACATGCGCTATTTCATAAAAAGTATGCGTTGTTTTCCCCCCCTCCGCTAATAAGAGGTGATGACAGTGAACGTCCCGCATGGCGTTGCGCAATGAAGGCATGACCTCTTTATCGCCATTAAATAATTCCTACAAACCAAAATAGTTGAGCCCTGCGGGGATGAAAAGAGACAAGTTGCAGAGGTGGGAGGGGAGGGGATTCATAATTAATAATTCATAAACGCCGTCTAGTAGTTTAACGTCCCGCCGCCGTTAATCGGTGTTTAATAAAAATGTGCACCAATCGACGCTAAGTTGCGCGCAAGAAAAGCCCAAGAAACGCAATGCAATGGTCGAAAACAACTGCTTAGTTTACCTTCTCAAGTTGTTCCGAGAGTCCTCTTGTCTTCATGATGGCGAAATGATTTAAAAAAAAAAAAAAAAAAAAAGAAACAAGACAAGGAGGAGGGGATAATAAAAAAAAAAAAAGCATATCCGAGGTGCAGAGCTCGCATGGAGAGCAGCTGATAACAACTAATTGAAAGGTTAATCTACATAGCAGCCTGTGACAAAATGGTACCCTCCTCCTCCTCCTCCTCCTCCTCCTCCTCCTCCTCCTTCTTCTTCACTGGAGACATCACTTCTCCAGTGTCGACCCACCGTCATGTCATCGCTTACTTTAAACACCTGCGCAGATATGCAGTCAATACAAAATATGCATGCAAAAAAAAAAACTAAACATCTGCACATGTTTACTGTTATTGCCCCCCCCCCCCCCCCATGTTTGGACTCGGAAAAAAAAAAAACTGACCAAGATTACACGCAACACAAAATAGAAATGCATGCCTGTAGACGACCACAATGTAGCCCCACTGGGTATTTTGTAACGCAGTGGTGCTCAAACTTTTTTTCCACCAAGTACCGCCTCGTAAAACACCATAATGACCGACATTAAAAGACAGTAGCATAACAGGTCTAAGTATTCAATAAAAACAAGGCAGAGTTAGTTTTTTTTAAGCACGTATATTTCATATTGTTGACCGCTGTAACATACCGCAATTTAAAAATCACCGTCCTAATGCAAGAGCAAGACCTTGTGGCCAGAGAAAAAAAATAAATGCTCGAATACGCAACAAGAAAAAATGTTGTTGACCAATAAAAAACATGAAATTGTCACAAACCGCCTTAATCACATCACATAACAAAGGATGAACAGGATCTTTTGTTTTAGCGTCTCCATGGTAACAGGTATAAGAAATGCAAACTTGTAGACTCTCTTTTCACGAGTGGAAAAAACACCACCGAGTGGGGAAAATGATGAACTGGAATTATCGTGATGTCGGGAGGCAGGCGGAAATTTTTTACCGGCAACCCCGAGAGGGACAAGCGGTAGGAAATGGAGGGATACGCAAATATGCCCTGCAAAAAAACCCGTTAAAAATCTAATTGTCCCGCCGGAAACTGTGAAAAACAATCCGCCTTGAACTAAACACATTGATTGATTGATTGATTGAGACTTTTATTAGTAGATTGCACAGTACAGTACATATTCCATACAACATACCAACAACAATAGAGCAGTGTTTTTCAACCACAGACACAGTCGGGTGTGCCGTGGCAGATTATCTCATTTCACCTATTTAGGTTAAAAATATTTTTTGCAAACCAGTAATTATAGTCTGCAAATTATGTGTTGTTGTTGAGTGTCGGTGCTGTCTAGAGCTCGGCAGAGTAACCGTGTAATACTCTTCCATATCAGTAGGTGGTAGCCTGTAGCTAATTGCTTTGTAGATGTCGGAAACAGCGGGAAGCAGCGTGCAGGTAAAAAGGTATCTAATGCTTAAACCAAAAATAAACAAAAGGTGAGTGCCCCTAAGAAAAGGCATTGAAGCTTAGGGAAAGCTATGCAGAACAAAACCAAAACTGAACTGGCTACAAAGTAAACAAAAACAGAATGCTGGACGACAGCAAAGACTTACAGCGTGTGGAGAAGACAGCGTCCACAAAGTACTTTTGTACATGACATGACAATCAACAACCAAAATAGGAGCGCAAGACAAGAACTAAAACACTACACACAGGAAAACACAGAAAAACTCACAATAAGTCACAGTGGGATGTGACAGTGATGCATGGTTGGTTATGGTTATGGTTTGAATTCATATCCGACAATTGCGACAACGACTTTTTACTGTCAACTGAGTTTTGTTTCTTAACGATTTCTGCTGGGGGTGTGCCTGCGGATTTTTTCAACGCAAAAAATGTGCCTTGGCTCAAAAAAGGTTGAAAAACACTGCGATAGAGGATGAATGAGGTTCTTCTGTATTTTATTTTCTACTGGTACGAAGTTGTGGAAATGCATGCTAGTAGACCAGGGGTCGGCAACCCAAAATGTTGAAAGAGCCATATTGGACCAAAAATACAAAAAACTCATCTGTCTGGAGCCGCAAAAAATTAAAAGTCTTATAATGAAGGCAACACATGACATAAGTGTCTATATGTGCCATAATAGCCTACTATCAAAATGACTATGTGTCGCAGGCTGAAGCAAATCTTCGTTGGCAGAAATGTTAAAATGTAATATTCATTCCACACATTTTTACAACATTAGGGTTAGGGTTAGGGTTTAGAAGGTGAGATAACTTTTGGAAAATTACTGGCTTTTAATGGCCAAAGGTATAGATGTGTGTGTCCAAGTTAAAGGAAATGGCAGGCTGTCTTCTTCTAATAGATTTATTACAATCTTTGGAATGCTAGGTAGTGTTTGCTGTGGTCTGGAACAACATGGCACACAAACAACTATCTGAAATGCAGCCAATATTACATACAAATAATGTGTCATGAGGCATGCAAAACTAAATTATATACAAAGAGGTTAAAAGTAAAGGATATTCAATGAGCTCAAATATACCTACAAATGAGGCATAATGATGCAATATGTACATACAGCTCGCTTAAATAGCATGTTAGCATTGATTAGCTTGCAGTCGTGCACTAACCAAATATGCCTGATTATCACTCCAACAAGTCAATAAGATCAACAAAGCGCACCTTTGTGCTTTCACGCACAGCATAAAACGTTTGGTGGACAAAATGAGACAAAGAAGGAGTGGAAGATTTTACATGTAAACAAACTGTTGAGTCACAGTCCACACTATGGTGAGTTCAAGAACCGCCGAAATTAGTAGGACAAAACCGATGTTGACCAAACACTCTCATGAGTGAAGCATACACACAAACATATTAAGCAGTGGGCTTTCTAACAATTGGGAAGGTTTGTGTCATGTTTGTCCTCAAACAAAAAACATACTAAAACAAAAAAATTAATTTCCCCCCTATCTTTTTCCATTCTCAATCCTTTTTCAAAAATGCTCCAGGGAGCCAGTAGGATGGCACTAAAGAGTCGCATGCAACTCGAGAGCCGCGGGTTACTGACCCCCGTATAGGGATGATGTTTGATAAGAAATGATCAAGTTCGAGCCCATTATCGAATCCTCTTATCGAACCGATTCCTTATCGATTATCTTATCGAATCGAGATAGGTTGTTGTATATGGAAAAAAACACAATATTTGGTTTAACAAAAGCTCACTTTTATTTTATAAGAAAAAAATAAAACAAAATAAATAAATAAATATTGACTGTTACCCCCCTAAAAAAAAAAAAAAAAAAAAAAAAAAATATTGACTGTTGTTACCCAAAGTATATTAAGTGGGATTTTTCAGAAAAACAAATATATACAGTAACACAAAAACAACCTGTCTCTGTGATCACTATAGGTGTATAAATAATAATATAGTGTTAAATAAAATCAGTCCCTTGGGCACAAAACTGAAAATAATACAGCTATCCAAAAAGTGCACTTCTGCTGCTATTGGAACATACTAACTACACACACTATGACACTAAGAACGCCACAGTCATCAATCAACAATTCTTCTTTCAAAAAATTAGCATGTCTGCTTTTTAGCTCAGTCATTAGACTGAGCTACGTCATTTCCTGTGATGTCTCAAAGGGCATTTCCTGTGAGACGGGATTCGTTCTCAGGGATTCGAATAAAGAACCAACTCTTTTTCTTTACTATAGTGGCCTCGATAACAGGATTCGAGTTCATGGAATCGGTTCTTTTCTTATCGAACGGTTCTTTTCTTATTTTATCTTTGTGAAAATATTGGACTTATTGAACAACCGGGAGAACCGGTTTTGATCATCATCCCTACCCCCGTAGTAGCCCAACGTAGCACTGCACAAGTGAATAAAGACACCACCTAGTGGTAAAGTTGGTAAACTGCATCACCTGTCAGAAAATATGACTTATTTTATCTTTGTGAAAATATTAGACTTATCGAACAACCGGGAGAACCGGTTTCGAACATCATCCCTACCCTCGTAGTAGCCCAATGTAGCACTGCACAAGTGAATAAAGACACCACCTAGTGGTAAAGTTGGTGAACTGCATCACCTGTCAGAAAATATGACTTATTTTATTTTTGTGAAAATATTAGACTTATCGAACAACCGGGAGAACCGGTTTCGAACATCACCCCAACCCCCGTAGTAGCCCAACGTAGAATAAAGACACCACCTAGTGGTAAAGTTGGTGAACTGCATCACCTGTCAGAAAAGTGATAGCGATGCACAAAACGTGCACAAAATGTAAAAAAGTTACCAAGTACCAAAACAAAAGTGGGGAAATAAACAACTCACAGATTGACCCAAGAAAATATGTTGACTATGAAAAACATGACAATGTCACAAAAGTAATAAACCTCTTTAAACGCTTCGCATAACAATAACAGAAGATGAACACTTCTCCATGGGAAGAGGTATAAGAAATGCATGCTAGTAGACTGTTTTCACGAGTGAAAAACACCACCTAGTGGGGAAAATGGTGAACTGCAATTTTTGTGAAGCGGTCAAAAACTAAAAACAAATTTTTTTTTGTCAAGATAAACAAATATAAAAATAAATATATCCCACAAATATTTTCAACGTAAAAAAACTGTGCAATAATCTAGTTTGCCGCAAGAAACTGTGAAAAACAAGCCGCTTTGAAGTAATTACACGCCAACAACAGTGGAGGATGAACAAGGTTCTTCTGTATATTTGTTTCCACGGTAACAACTAATGTGGTAGAAATAAATAACGATAGACAATCGCAACGTATTCCCACACAGAAGTGCATAAAAACGCTACCTAGTGGGGAAATTGGTGAACTGCAATTTTTGTAAGGTCATTAAAACTGAAGTGATAAGGTTTTTTATTTGTCGAAATACACACAACGCGTAAATATGCCTTATTAAAAAAACGATCTAAAAACTTTTTTTTAATTCATGTGTTGATGGTATAACAAGTTGAAAACAACATCACTTAGTGGGGAAATGGTGAACTGCAATAATTGTGACGTCGGGAAGTAGATTAAACATTTTTGTCAAAATACACAAAATGCGTAAATGTGCACTGCAGAAAAAAATTGTTAAAAATACTAAAACATAAAAAACTACAGTAATCTAGTTTTCCGCAGGGAGCTGGAACAAAAAAAACAAGCCGCCTTGAACTAACCACATACCAACAACAAAAGAGGATGAATTAGGTTCTTCTAGATTTTCTTTTCCATGGTAACAAGTCGTAGGAATGCATGCTAATAGACCACCGCCATGCATTCCCATACACAAATGCATCTGATAAAAACACTACCTAGTGGTAAAGTTGGTGAACTGCACCACCTTTCAGGAAAGTGATAGCGATGCAAGCACATGCAGAAAATGTAAAAAATTTCCATATAACAAATATCTTCAATTACCAAAACAAAAGTGGGGAATAAAACAAGCCAAAGAATGCACACACAATGTAAAACATGTTCCATATCAAAAATATCTAGCTGAAATTGTCAAAAAGTAGAAAAAAACAAGCCGCCTTGAACGCATCACATAATAATGGAGACTTGTCTGTAGTTACATCTCCATGGTAACAAATATTAGGAACACATTGTACACCAGTGGACTTTTTGGAAAGCATTCCAATCAATACACATCTGGAAAAACACACTACCTAGTGGGGAAAATAGGGAACTGCAGCGCTGTTAACCTGTCCAAAAAGGTCATACATTAGTCAAAAGTCTAACAAGACACAACATTGAATGAAAATGTACCATCACCTAAAAATGCATGCGAGTCGACGACCACAATGTATCCTGGTGGACATTTTTTAACGCCTTCCGCACATAAGTGGCTGAGAACACAGCCTAGTGGGGGAAATGGTGAACTGCAGCTCTGTCGCACTGTCCTTATTGATGTACAAAACCCAAAATCAGTAAAGTTGGCACGTTGCGTAAATTGTAAATAAAAACAAAATACTAATGATTTGCAAATCCTTTTCAACTTATATTCAATTGAATAGACTGCAAAGACAAGATACTTAACATTCAAACTGGAAAACTTTGTTAGCTCATTTGGAATTTGATGCCTGCAACATGTTTCAAAAAAGCTGGCTCAAGTGGCAAAAAAGACTGAGAAAGTTGAGGAATGCTCATCAAAACACTTATTTGGAACATCCCACAGGTGAACAGGCTAATTGGGAATAGGTGGGTGCCATGATAGGGTATAAAAGCAGCTTCCATGAAATGCTCAGTCATTCACAAACAAGGATGGGGTGAGGGTCACCACTTTGTGAACAAATGCGTGAGCAAATTATCGAACAGTTTAAGAACAACATTTCTCAACGAGCTATTGCAAGGAATTTAGGGATTTCACCATCTATGGTCCGTAATATCATCAAAAGGTTCAGAGAATCTGGAGAAATCACTGCACGTAAGCCATAATATTACGGACCTTGGATCCCTCAGGCGGTACTGTATCAAAAAGTAACATCAGTGTGTAAAGGATATCACCACATGGGCTCAGGAACACTTCAGAAAACCACTGTCAGTAACTACAGTTGGTCACTACTTCTGTAAGTGCAAGTTAAAACTCTACTATGCAAAGCCAAAGCCGTTTATCAACAACACCCAGAAACACCGCCTGCTTTGCTGGGCCCGAGCTCATCTAAGATGGACTGATGCAAAGTGGAAAAGTGTTCTTTGGTCTGACGAGTCCACATTTCAAATCGTTTTTGGAAACTGTGGACGTCGTATTTTCCGGACCAAAGAGGAAAAGAACCATCCGGATTGTTCTAAGCGCAAAGTTCAAAAGCCAGTATCTGTGATGGTGTGGGGGTGTATTAGTGCCCAAGGCATGGGTAACTTACACATCTGTGAAGGCACCATTAATGACACCCCTGGACTGTTGAACAACTTAAGCTGTACATCAAGCAAGAATGGGAAAGAATTCCACCTGAAAAGCTTCAAAAATTGGTCTCCTCAGTTCTCAAACGTTTACTGAGAGTTGTTAAAAGGAAAGGCCATGGCCAGTGGTAAAAATGCCCCTGTGACAACTTTTTGCAATGTTTTGCTGCCGTTAAATTCTAAGTTAATGATTTTTTGCAAAAAAAAAAAAAGGTTTCTCGGTTCGAACATTAAGTATCTTGTCTTTGCAGTCTATTCAATTGAATATAAGTTGAAAAGGATTTGCAAATCATTGCATTCTGTTTTTATTTACCACTGGTTTTGGGTTTTGTATTTTTTACCTAAAATCTACTATTAACTGAAATAGTGTTTCATTGTTTTTTTTTTCAGTTGTTTGTTCCCTGCATGTTTGTCTAATTATGTAGCAGACTTGTGCTATGAATCTGGATCACTTTCTTCTAATTTGTGACCAACGAGGCAAGGCTTGTTGTTCAAAGGAAAGGCCATGTAACACAGTGGTAAAAATGCCCCTGTGCCAACTTATTTAAGTTAATGATTATTTGCAAAAAAAATAATAAAGTTTCTCAGTTCGAACATTAAATATCTTGTCTTTGCAGTCTATTCAATTGAATATAAGTTGAAAAGGATTCGCTAATTATTGTATTCTGCTTTTATTTATGAATTACACAACGTGCCAACTTCACTGGTTTGGGGTTTTCTAAGAGTTGTCAAACGTACAATAACAAAATGTTTCATGAAAAAAAATGTCCAAAAAAACAATAATAAAACTAAGTATTATTCTAGCGCTCAAAACTGGGGAAAACAAGGCGCCTTGAAGACATCAAGTGAGCTGACAGATAACGGAGGAGAATGAGGGTCTTGTACGCTAACAAGGAGGTCAATTCTACCCAAAAAGAGACTGAATACTAGGGCTGTGAATCTTTGGGTGTCCCACGATTCGATTCAATATCGATTCTTGGGGTCACGATTCGATTATAAATCGATTTTTTTTTTTCGATTCAACACGATTCTTGATTCAAAAACAATATTTTCCCGATTCAAAAGGATTCTCTATTCATTCAATACATAGGATTTCAGCAGGATCTACCCCAGTCTGCTGACATGCAAGCAGAGTAGTAGATTTTTGTAAAAAGCTTTTATAATTGGAAAGGACGATGTTTTATCAACTGATTGCAATAATGTCAATTTGTTTTAACTATTAAATGAACCAAAAATATGACTTATTTTATCTTTGTGAAAATATTGGACACAGTGTGTTGTCAAGCTTATGAGATGCGATGCAAGTGTAAGCCACTGTGACACTATTGTTCATTTTTATTGAATTATTTTACTTTTTTTTAATAAATGTCTAATGATAATGTCAATGAGGGATTTTTAATCACTGTTATGTTGAAATCGTAACTAATATTGATACTAGGGATGTCCCGATCCGATATTTGGATCGGATCGGCCGCAGATATTTGCAAAAAAATGCGTATTGGCAAGGCATGGGAAAATGCCGATCCAGATCCAGTTTAAAAAAAACTCCGTCCGTGTTTTCCAACGCACCGATTTAAATAATACATTCCACCATTCCGTTCCGCATTTTCCAGCACACCTTCAACACATCCACAGGTCTGGGGATTCTCACGCAGTTGCTTTTAGCTGCTGGCATTACACGACAGGCTCTTCTCACTCTTTCCTGTGTCTCCCTCTTACAGACAGCGAGCGCACCTTCTTACACACGTCACATACTGTCACGTCATACGTCACATACGTATACGCCCTCTCCCAGCAGAGAGCGAGGTAGCGGCATGGCTAATGTTAGCTGTGATGCTAGCGCAGCCGCTAAGGTGCGCGCCTGCTTAAGCTCAAGACAAATCTATGCCACGCACAAAATCAAATAAAAAAATAAGCGCATAACAACTTTCGACACACGGACACGACAGAGAAAACAGTTTTCGTCATCATTGTTCAAATATTGTAACGTCTGTCGAGACGCTTATCTCCATTCGGTGCCACACGCCCACACCATCAAAATGCCGAGGCAAACATTTCCAGATCAACACCGTATGAAAAAAAATAGTGATTTTTTTTAGTTGTGATTTCCCTCTCTGCATGAAAGTTTAAAAGTAGCATATATTAATGCAGAATGAAGAAGAATGTTTTAATGTAGACACATAGAATCATCATACTGCTGTGATTATATGCATCAAGTGTTCATTCAAGGCTAAGGCAAAATATCGAGATATATGTCGTGTATCGCAATATGGCCTTAAAATATCGCAATATTAAAAAAAGGCCATATCGACCAGCCCTAGTTCAATGATGCCATTTCTGTTTGTCATGTATAATTTTGTCTATTTTGTGTTTATCCTTGAATAAACAGGTCAGTTTCTTGTTACCAACCATTGTGTATTATTCAAACTCCCCTAATTCAGCTGGCTAGTTGTTATCAAGAGTACTAAAACCCTTTTCAACATGATTCTGACAACTAAGTAGGCTAAATAACTTTAAACTTTAATACATGCTCGGATAGGCCAGTATCGGTCAGTATCGGTATCGGTCAGTATCGGTATCGGATCGGAAGTGCAAAAACAATATCGGTATCGGATCGGAAGTGCAAAAACCTGGATCGGGACATCCCTAATTGATACTGTTGTTGATAATATTCATTTTTGTTACACTACTTTTGGATTGTTCTGTGTCGTGTTTGTGTCTCCTCTCAATTGCTCTGTTTATTGCAGTTCTGAGTGTTGCTGGGTCGGGTTTGGTTTTGGAATTGGATTGCATTGTTATGGTATTGCGGTGTATTGTTTTGTTGGATTGATTAATAAAAAATAAAAAAATAAAATAAAATAAAATGTAAAAAAAAATTTAAAAAAAAAAGAAAAGAAAAAAAAGAAAAGAAAAGAAAATCGATTTTTGAAATATGAGAATCGATACTGAATCGTACAACGTGAGAATGGCGATTTGAATTCAAATCGATTTTTTCCCACACCCCTACTGAATACCACATAGCAACAGGCTAAGCTAACATTAGCATTTCTCAAATGCTATCTTCTCGGCACTCTTGGAGCCCAATCTACTCGCGCCCGCCTTTGTCGCTAAAACGAGTAGCCGAGTTAACGCTCTGTTCCTCTCTATTATCCACTATCTACTGACCATAATCTCCTAATGAACTCTTCCGTGCCCGAGGTTTGGTAATACTTGTTTAGTAATAATACAAAGCATTAAAACGTCCCTCTTCCCAGATTGGCGATGCTCTCGCTCGCTCCCCGGCAGCCATGAAAGCTCATTCTTCACGCAGTAATACAGATGTAATTACAGATAATTAGCGACTTCCCATTGGATTACAATATGAACACACACAGCCAGAGTGCGGCACTGAAGAAATTAAAGACACAGTTGAAAGACATATTTTATCATGTTGCCATTTTCTCGTTAAGCGTCTTATTAATCTAACGACTGTTTTAAATGCGTTCAGGACTCATTTTTTATGTTCAAAAACCCCAACGCAACTGGTTAGCTTCATAACCAGGAATGGAAGTATAGACACAAATAAACCCTATCCTAGAATTAACAAAACGAAATAGTCAACAAATGGACCGACACTGATGAATGATTCTAAACTTAGCTGTTTCAGTCACTATGGATTGATTAACGTGGACCCCGACTTAAACAACTCAACGGGTGTTACCATTTAGTGGTCAATTGTACGGAATATGTACTGTACTGTGCAATCTACTAATAAAAGTCTCAATCAATCAATCAAACTATGGAAGCCCACAAGCAAACATAATATACGGTCGTTGTCTGTAGCCTGCTAACTAAAACATGGCGACAAAACAAAACAAATACAAATTTTTTTGTCACTTTTGTTCGATTAATTTACTTTGTGGAACGATGGATCTAATTAAAAATGGTCAATCTGTTGCCCTGCTGCATACAAAAAGGGTGGTCTTGTCATCTTACGTCATCCTACAAGAACCAGGAAGTAGCCTGCTAGCCAACAAACGGACGACTAACAAAAAATTCCACCACAATTTTTTTCCTTTTTGTCCAAAGTACTTTTGTAGTTTTCACATTTGCAATATGACGAAAACATTCCCCGAACCGCAGACTTTTTACATCATCCTCCTTCAACCAGGAAATAGCCTGCTAGCTAACAAACGGACGACTAACAGAAACAAAACATAAAATACATTCCACCACAATTGTTTTCCCATTTGTCCAAAGTACTTTTGTATTTTTCACGTTTGCAATATGACGAAAACTTTCTCCGAACCCCAGACTTTGTACATCATCCTCCTTCAACCAGGAATTAGTCTGCTAGCTAACAAACGGACGACTGACAGAAACAAAACAAAAAATACATTCCACCAAAAATGTTTTCCCTTTTGTCCAAAGTACTTTTGTAGTTTTCACATTTGTAATATGATAAAAACTTTCTCCGAACCCCAGACTTTTTACATCATCCACCTTGAACTAAGAAGTAGCATGCTAGCTCACAAACGCACGACTGACAGAAACAAAACAAAAAATTAATTCCACCACATTTGTTTTCCCTTTTGTCCGAATTACTTTTGTAGTTTTCACATTTGCAATATGATGAAAACTTTCTCCGAAGTCCAGACTTTTTACATCATCCTCCTTCAACCAGGAAGTAGCCTGCTAGCTAACAAGCGGACGACTGACAGAAAGAAAACAAAACATACATTACACAACAATTTTCCCCTCTTTTGTCCAAAGTACTTTTGTAGTTTTCACATTTGCAATATGACGAAAACATTCCCTGAACTATAGACTTTTTACATCATCCACCTTGAACTAGGAAGTAGCCTGCTAGCTAACAAACGGACGACTGATAGAAACAAAACAAAAAATACATTCCACCACAATTTTTTCCCCTTTTGTCCAAAGTACTTTTGTAGTTTTCACATTTGCAATATGACGAAACATTCCCCGAACCCCGGACTTTTTACATCATCCTCCTTGAACCAGGAAGTAGCCTGCTAGCTAACAAATGGACGACTAACAGAAACAAAACAAAAAATAAATTCCACCACAAATTTTTTCCCTTTTGTCCAAAGTACTTTTGTAGTTTTCACATTTGCAATATGACGAAAACTTTCTCCGAACCCCAGACTTTGTACATCATCCTCCTTGAACCAGGAATTAGTCTGCTAGCTAACAAACGGACGACTGACAGAAACAAAACTAAAAATACATTCCACCAAAAAATGTTTTCCCTTTTGTCCAAAGTACTTTTGTAGTTTTCACATTTGCAATATGATAAAAACTTTCTCCGAACCCCAGACTTTTTACATCATCCACCTTGAACTAGGAAGTAGCCTGCTAGCTAACAAACGCACGACTGACAGAAACAAAACTAAAAATACATTCCACCAAAAAATGTTTTCCCTTTTGTCCAAAGTACTTTTGTAGTTTTCACATTTGCAATATGATGAAAACTTTCTCCGAACTCCAGACTTTTTACATCATCCTCCTTCAACCAGGAAGTAGCCTGCTAGCTAACAAGCGGACGACTGACAGAAACAAAACAAAACATACATTACACAACAATTTCCCCCCCCTTTTGTCCAAAGTACTTTTGTAGTTTTCACATTTGCAATATGACGAAAACATTCCCTGAACTATAGACTTTTTACATTATCCACCTTGAACTAGGAAGTAGCCTGCTAGCTAACAAACGGACGACTGACAGAAACAAAACAAAAAATACATTCCACCACAATTTTGTTCCCTTTTGTCCAAAGTACTTTTGTAGTTTTCACATTTGCAATATGACGAAAACTTTCTCCGAACCCCAGACTTTGTACATCATCCTCCTTGAACCAGGAAGTCGCCTGCTAGCTAACAAATGGACGACTAACAGAAACAAAACAAAAAATACATTCCACCAAAAAATGTTTTCTCTTTTGTCCAAAGTACTTTTGTAGTTTTCACATTTGCAATATGACGAAACAGTCCCCTAACCCCAGACTTTGTACATCATCCTCCTTCAACCAGGAAGTAGCTTACTAGCTAACAAACGGACGCCTAACAGAAACAAAACAAAAAATACATTCCACCACAATTTCTTTCCCTTTTGTCCAAAGTACTTTTGTAGTTTTGACATTTTCAATATGACGAAAACATTCCCCTAATCCCAGACTTTTTACATCATCCTCCTTGAACCAGGAAGTAGCCTGCTAGCTAACAAACGGACGGCTAACAGAAAAAAAACAAAAAATACATTACACCACAATTTTTTCCCTTTTGTCCAAAGTACTTTTGTAGTTTTTACATTTGCAATATGATGAAAACTTTCTCGGAACCCCAGACTTTTTACATAATCCTCTTTCAACCAGGAAGTAGCCTGCTAGCTAACAAACGGACTACTAACAGAAACAAAACAAAAAATTAATTCCACCACATTTGTTTTCCCTTTTGTCCAAAGTACTTTTGTAGTTTTCATATTTGCAATATGATAAAAACTTTCTCCGAACCCCAGACTTTTTACATCATCCACCTTGAACTAGGAAGTAGCCTGCTAGCTAACAAACGCACGACTGACAGAAACAAAACAAAAAATTAATTCCACCACATTTGTTTTCTCTTTTGTCCGAATTACTTTTGTAGTTTTCACATTTGCAATATGATGAAAACTTTCTCCGAACTCCAGACTTTTTACATCATCCTCCTTCAACCAGGAAGTAGCCTGCTAGCTAACAAGCGGACGACTGACAGAAACAAAACAAAACATACATTACACAACAATTTCCCCCTCTTTTTGTCCAAAGTACTTTTGTAGTTTTCACATTTGCAATATGACGAAAACATTCTCTGAACTATAGACTTTTTACATCATCCACCTTGAACTAGGAAGTAGCCTGCTAGCTAACAAACGGACGCCTAACAGAAACAAAACTAAAAATACATTCTACGCAAAAATGTTTTCTCTTTTGTCCAAAGTACTTTTGTAGTTTTCACATTTGCAATATGACGAAAACATTCCCCTAACCCCAGACTTTGTACATCATCCTCCTTCAACCAGGAAGTAGCTTACTAGCTAACAAACTGACGCCTAACAGAAACAAAACAAAAAATACATTCCACCAAAAAATGTTTTCCCTTTTGTCCAAATTACTTTTGTAGTTTTGACATTTGCAATATGACAAAACATTCCCCTAACCACAGACTTTTGACATCATCCTCCTTCAACCAGGAAGTAGCCTGCTAGCTAGCAAACGGACGCCTAACAGAAACAAAACAAAAAATACATTCCACCACAATTTTTTTCCCTTTTTTCCAAAGTACTTTTGTAGTTTTGACATTTTCAATATGACGAAAACATTCCCCTAATCCCAGACTTTTTACATCATCCTCCTTGAACCAGGAAGTAGCCTGCTAGCTAACAAACGGACGGCTAACAGACAAAAAACAAAAAATACATTCCACCACAATTTTTTCCCTTTTGTCCAAAGTACTTTTGTAGTTTTGACATTTTCAATATGACGAAAACATTCCCCTAATCCCAGACTTTTTACATCATCCTCCTTGAACCAGGAAGTAGCCTGCTAGCTAACAAACGGACGGCTAACAGAAAAAAAAACAAAAAATACATTCCACCACAATTTTTTCCCTTTTGTCCAAAGTACTTTTGTAGTTTTTACATTTGCAATATGATGAAAACTTTCTCCGAACCCCAGACTTTTTACATAATCCTCTTTCAACCAGGAAGTAGCCTGCTAGCTAACAAACGGACGACTAACAGAAACAAAACAAAAAATTAATTCCACCACATTTGTTTTACCTTTTGTCCGAATTACTTTTGTAGTTTTCACATTTGCAATATGATGAAAACTTTCTCCGAACTCCAGACTTTTTACATCATCCTCCTTCAACCAGGAAGTAGCCTGCTAGCTAACAAGCGGACGACTGACAGAAACAAAACAAAACATACATTACACAACAATTTTTTTCCCCCTTTTGTCCAAAGTACTTTTGTAGTTTTCACATTTGCAATATGACGAAACATTCCCCGAACCCCGGACTTTTTACATCATCCTCCTTGAACCAGGAAGTAGCCTGCTAGCTAACAAATGGACGACTAACAGAAACAAAACAAAAAATAAATTCCACCACAATTTTTTTCCCTTTTGACCAAAGTACTTTTGTAGTTTTCACATTTGCAATATGACGAAAACTTTCTCCGAACCCCAGACTTTGTACATCATCCTCCTTGAACCAGGAATTAGTCTGCTAGCTGACAAACGGACGACTGACAGAAACAAAACTAAAAATACATTCCACCAAAAAATGTTTTCCCTTTTGTCCAAAGTACTTTTGTAGTTTTCACATTTGCAATATGATAAAAACTTTCTCCGAACCCCAGACTTTTTACATCATCCACCTTGAACTAGGAAGTAGCCTGCTAGCTAACAAACGCACGACTGACAGAAACAAAACTAAAAATACATTCCACCAAAAAATGTTTTCCCTTTTGTCCAAAGTACTTTTGTAGTTTTCACATTTGCAATATGATGAAAACTTTCTCCGAACTCCAGACTTTTTACATCATCCTCCTTCAACCAGGAAGTAGCCTGCTAGCTAACAAGCGGACGACTGACAGAAACAAAACAAAACATACATTACACAACAATTTCCCCCCCCTTTTGTCCAAAGTACTTTTGTAGTTTTCACATTTGCAATATGACGAAAACAATCCCTGATCTATAGACTTTTTACATCATCCACCTTGAACTAGGAAGTAGCCTGCTAGCTAACAAACGGACGACTGACAGAAACAAAACAAAAAATACATTCCACCACAATTTTTTCCCCTTTTGTCCAAAGTACTTTTGTAGTTTTCACATTTGCAATATGACGAAAACTTTCTCCGAACCCCAGACTTTGTACATCATCCTCCTTGAACCAGGAAGTCGCCTGCTAGCTAACAAATGGACGACTAACAGAAACAAAACAAAAAATACATTCCACCAAAAAATGTTTTCTCTTTTGTCCAAAGTACTTTTGTAGTTTTCACATTTGCAATATGACGAAACAGTCCCCTAACCCCAGACTTTGTACATCATCCTCCTTCAACCAGGAAGTAGCCTGCTAGCTAACAAGCGGACGACTGACAGAAAGAAAACAAAACATACATTCCACCAAAAAATGTTTTCCCTTTTGTCCAAAGTACATTTGTAGTTTTGACATTTGCAATATGACGAAAACATTCCCCTAATCCCAGACTTTTTACATCATCCTCCTTGAACCAGGAAGTCGCCTGCTAGCTAACAAATGGACGACTAACAGAAACAAAACAAAAAATACATTCCACCAAAAAATGTTTTCCCTTTTGTCCAAAGTACTTTTGTAGTTTTCACATTTGCAATATGACGAAAACATTCCCCTAACCCCAGACTTTTTACATCATCCTCCTTCAACCAGGAAATAGCCTGCTAGCTAACAAACGGACGACTGACAGAAACAAAACAAAAAATACATTCCACCAAAAAATGTTTTCCCTTTTGTCCAAAGTACTTTTGTAGTTTTGACATTTGCAATATGACGAAAACATTCCCCTAATCCCAGACTTTTTACATCATCCTCCTTCAACCAGGAAGTAGCCTGCTAGCTAACAAACGGACGACTGACAGAAACAAAACAAAAAATACATTCCACCACATTTGTTTTCCCTTTTGTCCGAATTACTTTTGTAGTTTTCACATTTGCAATATGATGAAAACTTTCTCCGAACTCCAGATTTTTTACATCATCCTCCTTGAACCAGGAAGTAGCCTGCTAGCTAACAAACGGACGACTGACAGAAACAAAACAAAAAATAAACTTCCCCAAAAAAGGTTTTCCCTTTTGTCCAAAGTACTTTTGTAGTTTTCACATTTGTAATATGACGAAACATTCCCCGAACCCCGGACTTTTTACAACATCCACCTTGAACCAGGAAGTCGCCTGCTAGCTAACAAATGGACGACTAACAGAAACGAAACAAAAAATACATTCCACCCAAAAATGTTCTCCCTTTTGTCCAAAGTACTTTTGTAGTTTTCACATTTGCAATATGACAAAAACATTCCCCGAACCCCAGACTTTTTACATCATCCACCTTGAACTAGGAAGTAGCCTGCTAGCTAACAAACGGACGACTGACAGAAACAAAACAAAAAATACATTCCACCACAATTTCTTTCCCTTTTATCCAAAGTACTTTTGTAGTTTTCACATTTGCAATATGACGAAACATTCCCCTAACCCCGGACTTTTTACAACATCCACCTTGAACCAGGAAGTAGAATCAGAATCAGAATCAGAATCAGCTTTATTGTCATTACGCAAGGTAACGAGATTGAGGCCATTCCATACAGTGCGATGTGTGCATGCTAGAAAAACAATGTGCAAATATATAAAAATATAAAAAATGTAGAAGTGCAATGAATATGGTGTGAAATGAATATATACATGAAAAAAACAAAAACAAAACAAAAACAGGGTGGTTGGTGGAATGGGTTATTGCACCGAAGAGAAGGCAGTTATGAGGGACAATGGGGCAGTCCGTTCAGGATGGTTATGGCCCTGGGGAAGAAGCTGTTCTTTAGCCTGTTTGTTTTGGTTTTAATGCACCTGTAGCGCTTCCCAGAGGGCAGCAGGTGGAACAGGTCAGAGCCAGGGTGGGTGCTGTCCTTGATGATGGCACTGGCTCTGTTGAGGCAGCGGGAGGTGTAGAATGTATTTTTAGTTTTGTTTCTGTTAGGCGTCCGTTTGATAGCTAGCAGGCTACTTCCTGGTTCAAGAAGGATGATGTAAAAAGTCTGGGATTAGGGGAATGTTTTCGTCATATTGCAAATGTCAAAACTACAAAAGTAGCCTGCTAGCTAACAAATGGACGACTAACAGAAACAAAATCAAAAATACATTCCACCAAAAAATGTTTTCCCTTTTGTCCAAATTACTTTTGTAGTTTTCACATTTACAATATGACAAAAAAATGGTACAATCTCACCATTTTACACCATCCTCCTTGAACCAGGAAGTAGTAGTAGCCTGTTAGCAAACAGATGACTATTAAAAATCTACTAAAAAAACACCACATCCCACCACAATTGTTTCTATTTTTGTTCAGTAGTTTTGATATTTGCGATAAAACAAAAACATTCCCCTTACCCCAAACACATCGTGCCATTTTACATCATTTTCCTTGAACTCAACTGGCCTGCTAGCTACTAGCTAACAAATGCAAAACAAACAAAAAAATGACGTGCCACAAATGTTTCCACTTTTGTTTGATAACTTCCAATTTGAGACTTGTGATATGACCGAAACATTCCCCTTGACTCAGATTTAAAACAAAGGTTTACATACAGACCACAAGGAAGTGTTTTAAATGTAGAAAAAAATCCTAATGTGACCCCTTTGATGCGCCTTATAATCCGGTGCGCCTTTTGTATGGAAAAAAGACCTGAATAGATCTGCTTGTCTGCAGTGCGCATTATAATCCTGTCCAGAAAATACGGTAGTTAAAACAGCGCCTTGTTTTTAATGAATACTTAGGCCTACTTTGCTACGGTATTCTAATGTTGCTTATTATGGTTGTTCTCTGAGGTGGTACTTGGTGAAAAAAGTCTGCGAACCACCGCTTTAGGTTTTTCGGTTGTAAAAAAAATGGTCGTCTTTGGCTTCTCCCCGTGACTGCGTGGGTTCCCTCCGGATACTCCGGCTTCCTCCCACCTCCAAAGTAGGGATGTCCGATAATATCTGACTGCCGATATTATCGGCCGATAAGTGCTTTACCGATAAGTACCTACTCAGTGGCCTAGTGGTTAGAGTGTCCGTCCTGAGATCACTAGGTTGTGAGTTCAAACCCCGGCCGAGTCATACCAAAGACTATAAAAATGGGACCCATTACCTCCCTGCTTGGCACTCAGCATCAAGGGTTGGAATTGGGGGTTAAATCACCAAAATGATTCCCGGGCGCGGCCACCGCTGCTGCCCACTGCTCCCCTCACCTCCCAGGGGGTGATCAAGGGTGATGGGTCAAATGCAGAGAATAATTTCGCCACACCTAGTGTGTGTGTGACAATCATTGGTACTTTAACTTTAACTTTAACTTTTTAAAATGTAATATCGGAAATTATCGGTATCAGTTTCATAATTATCGGTATCGGTTTCAAAAAGTAAAATGTATGGCTTTTTAAAACGTCGCTGTACGGAGTGGTACATGGACATAGGGAGAAGTACAGAGCGCCAATAAACCTTAAAGCAGGGGTTAGGGAACCTATGGCTCTAGAGCCAGATGTGGCTCTTTTGATGACTACATCTGGCTCTCAGATTAATCTTAGCTAACATTGCTTAACACAATAAGTAATGAATAATTCCGCTGGTAATCACAGTGTTAAAAATAACGTTCAAAATATAAAACATTCTCATGCATTTTAATCCATCCATCCTTTTTCTACCGCACCTGTTCAAGAAGTCGCATTAATGATAAGAAGTATTTTATTCATTATTAGTTAGCTTCAGAATAAAAATGTTATTAAAAAGAATAACAGACGTGTTATACTCTAATGTTGGTCTTACTTAAAAATGCACACATTTAGTTGTGTTCAGTGTTAAAAAATATTATATGGCTCTCACGGAAATACATTTTAAAATATTTGGCTTCCATGGCTCTCTCAGCCAAAAAGGTTCCCGACCCCTGGCTTAAAGGCACTGCCTTTGCGTGCCGGCCCAGTCACATAATATCTACGGCTTTTCACACACACAAGTGAATGCAAGGCATACTTGGTCAACAGCCATACAGGTCACACTGAGGGTGGCCGTATAAACAACTTCAACACTGTTACAAATATGCGCCACACTGTGAACCCACACCAAACAAGAATGACCAACACATTTCGGGAGAACATCCACCCCGTAACACAACATAAACACAACAGAACAAATACCCAGAACCCCTTGCAGCACTAACTCTTCCTGGATGCTACAATATAAACCCTCCCGCACCCGCTAATATGACTCCTTTAACCTCTTAAGGCCCAAGCTGTTTGTTTACATGCTTTTTTTTTTTTTTTTTTTTTTTTGCTAATTGGGCTTATTGGACCCTAATTAGAATAAAAACTAAAAATCATCTTTTGATATGATGGACTTAGTCCATAAGTACACAAATGTGTACTTCATGTGTAGGTACATGCTAATTTTTATTTTTACACTTTTTTTCCCCAAATTCCATTGTATGTTATACTCTTCTGACACCACCAGATGGCAGTATAAGTGTCCACATAAGCGGCCATAAGACCCCAATTCAGTAGTGTACACAATTTTGGAAATAAGAGCTAAAAGGTGCTGTCCACGCATGTGGCCACTAAGCCTTTAGTTAATGCACCGTATAATCCGGTGCGCCTTTTGTACGGAAAAAAGACCTGAATAGACCCGCTCGTCGGCAGTGCGCCTTATAATCCAGTGCGCCCTATGGTCCAGAAAATGTGAAGTGAAGTGAAGTGAATTATATTTATATAGCGCTTTTTCTCTAGTGACTCAAAGCACTTTTACATAGTGAAACCCAATATCTAAGTTACATTTAAACGGTAGTTAAAACCACGCCTTGTTTTTTAATGAATACTTTGGCCTACTTTGCTATGGTATTCTAATGTTGCTTATTATGGTTGTTCTCTGAGGTGGTACTTGGTGAAAAAAGTTTGAGAACCACCGCTTTAGGTTTTTCGGTTGTAAAAAAATGGTCGTCTTTGGCTTCTCCCCGTGACTGCGTGGGTTCCCTCCGGATATTCCGGCTTCCTCCCACCTCCAAAGTAGGGATGTCCGATAATATCGGACTGCCGATATTATCGGCCGATAAGTCCTTTAAAATGTAATATCGGAAATGATCGGTATCAGTTTCAGAATTATCGGTATCGGTTTCAAAAAGTAAAATGTATGACTTTTTAAAACGCCGCTGTGTACACGGACGTAGGGAGAAGTACAGAGCGCCAATAAACCTTAAAGGCACTGACTTTGCGTGCCGGCCCAGTCACATAATATCTACGGCTTTTCACACACGCAAGTGAATGCAAAGCATACTTTGTCAACAGCCATACAGGTCACACTGAGGGTGGCCGTATGAACAACTTCAACACTGTTACAAATATGCGCCACACTGTGAACCCACACCAAACAAGAATGACAAACACATTTCGGGAGAACATCCGCACCATAACACAACATAAACACAACAGAACAAATACCCAGAACCCCTTGCAGCACCAACTCATCCGGGACGCTACAATATACACCCCCCGCCAACCCCTCAACCCCGCCCACCTCAACCTCCTCATGCTCTCTCAGGGAGAGCATGTCCCAAATTCCAAGCTGCTGTTTTGAGGCATGTTAAAAAAAAAAAATGCACTTTGTGACTTCAATAATAGATATGGCAGTGCCATGTTGGCATTTTTTTTTCCATAACTTGAGTTGATTTATTTTGGAAAACCTTGTTACATTGTTTAATGCATCCAGCGGGGCATCACAATAATAATGAATAATGTAAACTCACTACACCGGTTTGTTTTAGTGCTTTCATGGCAAATTTACTGACAGATATAAGTAAGAACTTCACACTACTTTATATTAGAAATGGCAACAGCGGAGGATGAATGTCCCATAACAAGAAGATAGAGAAAAAGAAGAAGCTTATCAACTACGGTGTCGGCACGGACTACAAAGGCGGACGTGCGCACATTTTTCATAATATTGCAAAACAAAACGCCAGATAATATGCCTTACCTTATACACACGCCATAATAATACTCCTATGTTGAAGCACAGTACAATCCATCAAGCGGTGCGGCTTCATAGCTTACCAAAGTCATACTAAAACATTTTGATAGATTTTTGAGCGTCGTGTGTAATGTTCTATATTTTCAATGGAACATATCAAATGTTGGTGTTGTTTACTTGAGTCATATTGCAGTCTACACGTATCTCTTATGTGTGACTGCCATCAGATGGCAGTCAACATGTATATCTTATGTGTGACTGACATCTACTGGTCACACTTATCATTACACCATCCATCCATCCATTTACTACCGCTTGTCCCTTTCGGGGTCGCAGGGTGTGCTGGAGCCTATCTCAGCTGCATTCGGGCGGAAGGCGGGGTACACCCTGGACAAGTCGCCACCTCATCACAGGGCCAACACAGATGTACCAAATAAAATAGCTCGGTAAGGTCGGTAAGCACAACCAAAATGATTCCGTACATTAGGCACACTGGGATATAAGGCGCACTGTCGAGTTTTGAGAAATGAAAGGATTTCAAGTGCGCCTTATAGTCCGAAAAATACCGTCTTTTTTTTTATGTAAACCAAAACCTCAGAAACAATTTTCTTTCAATAGAACAAAAATAGTGTTCGAAGAAATTCTACAAAAAAATTAAAATTTTGTGATCAGTGAAGGAAAAAAAAAAACCTTAATCTTTGTTGTTCATTGGCTATACAGAGAAAATAAAATACCAATGGAAAAATAATGTTGTAGTTGTTGAAAGAAAATTTACAAAATGTTTTAATTTTGTTACCACAAATAAAAAAAACTGTCAAGATCCGTTGAAATTGATTGATTGAAACTTTTATTAGTAGATTGCACAGTACAGTACATATTCCGTACAATTGACCACTAAATGGTAACACCCCAATAAGTTTTTCAACTTGTTTAAGTCGGGGTCCACGTTAATCAATTCATGGTAAAGTTACATTGTTTAATGCATCCAGCGGGGCATCAAAACAAAATTAGGCATAATAATGTGTTAATTCCACGACTGTATATATCGGTATCGGTAATTAAGAGTTGGACAATATCGGAATATCGGCAAAAAAGCCATTATCGGACATCCCACCTCCAAAGACATGCACCTGGGGATAGGTTGATTGGCAACACTAAATTGGCCCTAGTGTGTGAATGTGAGTGTGAATGTTGTCTGTCTGTTGGCCCTGTGATGAGGAGGCGACTTGTCCAGGGTGTACCCCGTTTACTGCCTGAATGCAGCAGGGATAGGCTCCAGCACCCGCAGTAGAAAATGGATGGATGTCTTGCTAACGGCAAACATGCATAAAACAAACATGGCGACTCGACATCCTGTTTAATCTGTACACATCTTGTTAATTAGTGGCAAATAGGCAAGCGTGGTGTAAATCTATCATGGGGGAGGACCGGGGTGCAGGTGATGCTGATGGAGCCTTCTAATGAACGCCCCCGCCAGTCTTGGATCATTTTGAATGAAATGAGTGCAAATGTGGCCCATCCCCCCCTCGCCACGACCCTCGCTCGGCCTTTGCCAACTGCCAGACTGGTGTTCACCCACACTGCCGCCCATCTGCGGGGGCACGGCCCCGACCGCCATTATCACATCACCACTGCGCTCGCGTCGTGATTGATAAAGTCGGGCTATTTGTGCGTCCATAATCACATTTCTCCACATGGAGCCTCAAAAGTTGAGCGGGGAAAGTGAGAAGGACTTTTTCCCTCCTCCATTGTGGGCGTCCGTTTCTCATGACTTAATCATGGCCGCCTCCCCTTTTGTGTTTGTGTTGTGCCATCTGTCATCTTGAGAGGCCAATGAGCCAGCTGCCCCCCGTGAGTGTGATGGTGCCCAATCACAAACGTGCACACACACACACACACACACACACACACACACACACACACACACACTTGCTTTCAGAGTGGCATCTGTGTGGGAGAAAAACACCCTGCAAAAAGTTAATTAGGAGGCTTTTTGTTGCTGATTGACAGCTGATAAGATGATGTAACAGGTTGTTGGACCACAGTCGCTAAGCAGAGCCCCCTACCCCTCCAGTGATGGCACAGCTGGGGGGAGGGGGGGTGCAAATACAAAAAGAGCTAACTAACTAACCTCTTGGAAGAAAATGAGCTCCTGTATTCAATCTTTTGGCACTCTGGAGTTAGACCCAGGATGGTCCTATAACACGCCCCCTCCTCACAACCCTCCCCAATAATGGACGCAATTAGCATGATAAAGCATTTGCTTTAATTTGATGGAGCCATTCCAGCCTGATGTTAAAATATTTTTTTTTTTTTAAATCTGTTTTGCAGGTCCAAATGTGGACTGTTTTGTTTCTCAATATATGCTTTGTTTTTTATTTTGTATGATCCAATGTATGAATCAATTTAAGTGGATCCCGACTTAAACAAGTTGAAAAACGTATTCGGGTGTTACCATTTAGTGGTCAATTGTACGGAATATGCACTGTACTGTGCAATCTACTAATAAAAGTTTCAATCAATCAATCAATCAATCCCTCCCTGTCGCATTTATGTGTACACTTTTTACTAGAGATGTCCGATAATGGCTTTTTTTTGCCAATATCCGATATTCCGATATTGTCCAACTCTTAAATACCAATTCCGATATCAACCGATACTGATACATACAGTCGTTGAATTAACACATTATAATGCCTAATTTTGTTGTGATGCCCCGCTGGATGCATTAAACAATGTAACAAGGTTTTCCAAAATAAATCGACTCAAGTTATGGAAAAAAATGCCAACATGGCACTGCCATATTTATTATTGAAGTCACAAAGTGCATTATTTTTTTTAACATGCCTCAAAACAGCAGCTTGGGAATTTGGGACATGCTCTCCCTGAGAGAGCATGAGGAGGTTGAGGTGGGCGGGGTTGGGGGGGGGGGGGGGGGGGGGGCGGGGTTTGGGTAAGGGGTAACGGGGGGTGTATATTGTAGCGTCCCGGAAGAGTTAGTGCTGCAAGGGGTTCTGGGTATTTGTTCTGTTGTGTTTATGTTGTGTTACGGTGCGGATGTTCTCCCGAAATGTGTTTGTCATTCTTGTTTGGTGTGGGTTCACAGTGTGGCGCATATTTCTAACAGTGTTAAAGTTATTTATACGGGCACCCTCAGTGTAACCTGTATCGCTGTTGATCAAGTATGCGTTTGCATTCCTGTGTGTGTTTATACAGAAGCCGCACATATCTTGTGACTGGGCCGGTACGTTGTTAGAATGGATGAAAAGCGGACGTGACGACAGCTCGTAGAGGACGTTAAATGCAGTGCCTTTAAGGCACGCCCCCAAAACTGTGGTCCGGGCGCATTTTGAGATATAATGACTGATGAACACCTTTGTTCGATAATGAAGGTTGCCTCAGCTCAAAGCCTGAGCCCCGACATTAATGAACTAGCATCCAAGAAAAGATGGCAGGCATCTGGCTTGGGCACATCAGATTAAATCAGTGTGTTGCAAACTGAGCAGTTTAAAGTCCTGAATAGTTGGTTTATTCATTGTTATTTTATTTTCAAATTTATTAGCCTGTGGAAAAAGTTAATGTTGATATTTACCTCAGAAGGCTGCAAATAGAAAAGAGGTATTCATCCATCCATCCATTTTCTACCGCTTATTCCCTTTGGGGTCGCGGGGGGCGCTGGAGCCTATCTCAGCTACAATCGGGCGGAAGGCGGGGTACACCCTGGATAAGTCGCCACCTCATAGCAGGGCCAACACAGATAGACAGACAACATTCACACTCACAGCCACACACTAGGGCCAATTCAATTTTTATTTAAATTGTATTTTATATGCCATTGATATTTTTTAATTATTATTATTATTATTTGAAACTCGATTTTGCATGTCACTATAAAGTTATACAAGCCTTGCTTGTTCAATATTCAATGCAAAACTTGTTTGGGTCTCTATTAAAAGGTTAATTTGTTCAACCTTGGCCCGCGGCTTTGTTCAGTTTTAAATTTTGGCTCACTCTGTATTTGAGTTTGACACCCCTGATGTAAAGGATATCCCCACATGGGCTCAGGAACACTTCAGAAAACCACTTTCAGTAACTACAGTTGGTCTACATCTGTAAGTGCAAGTTTAACTACTATGCAAAGCGAAAGCCATTTATCAACAACACCCAGAAACGCCGTCGGCTTCGCTGGGCCCGAGCTCATCTAAGATGGACTGATGCAAAGTGGAAAAGGGTTCTGTGTTCTGACGAGTCCACATTTCAAATTGTTTTTGGAAACTGTGGACGTCGTGTCCTCCGGAACAAAGAGGAAAAGAACCATCCGGATTGTTATAAGCGCAAAGTTGAAAATCCAGCATCTGTGATGGTATGGGGGTGTATTAGTGCCCAAGACATGGGTAACTTACACATTTCTGAAGGCACCATTAATGCTGAAAGGTACATACAGGTTTTGGAACAACATATGTTGCCGTCCAAGCAACGTTATCATGGACGCCCCTGCTTATTTCAACAAGACAATGCCAAGCCACGTGTTACCACATTTAGAACCTTTATTTAACCAGATAAGAAACCCATTGAGATCAAGATGTCTTTCACAAGGGTGACCTGGCCAAAAGGTCAACAGCACTTGTCACAGAGCAGTTTCCAAAAAGTAATACATTAAGACATACATTTTTAACAGTTAAAACATGCAAATTGTGAGAGCGTAATGCATAAGAGCTGCTTTTTTCTTTGTAACATAGTACACAAAGTATGGAGGCATTAAACCTAAAAGAGCCTTGTAAATGATAGTCAGCCAACGTGTGTATCTGTGTGCACTCAATGAGGAGAAGTCTGACTTCATACACAGGTGACAGTGGTGGGTGAGACTAGGACAGTCAGTAACAAACCTTAGTGCCGAGTGGAAAACAGTGTCCAAGGACTGGAGGCATTTAGATGAAGCACTAAAATAAAGCACGTCTCCATAATCAATTACGAGCAAAATCTGTCATTTTTTCTTTACCATGAATTGATTAATGTGGACCCCGACTTAAACAAGTTGAAAAACTTATTCGGGTGTTACCATTTAGTGGTCAATTGTACGGAATATGCACTGTACTGTGCAATCTACTAATACAAGTCTCAATCAATCAATCAATCAAAAAGTCACCAATTTCTTTATGACTTTAAGAGAGAAGCAGTTTTTATTTCTAATAAAGAAACCAAGCTTTACCCTAAGCTTAGAGACCAAGTTGTTAATAAGGGCTTTAAATGAAAGCTCCTGATCAAGAGTAAAACCCAAGTACTTGTAATTTAAGACCTGCTCTATAGGGTTGAAAATGTGTCGCGCATTATGAAGCCTAAAATACCACAACGGACTGTTGAACAACTTAAGCTGTACATCAAGCAAGAATGGGAAAGAATTCCACCTGAGAAGCTTAAAAAATTGGTCTCCTCCGTTTAATCAATGTTTACTTACAAACCCCGTTTCCATATGAGTTGGGAAATTGTGTTAGATGTAAATATAAACGGAATACAATGATTTGCAATTCATTTTCAACCCATATTCAATTGAATGCACTACAAAGACAAGATATTTGATGTTCAAACTCATAAACTTTTTTTTTTTTTGTGCAAATAATAATTAACTTAGAATTTCATGGCTGCAACACGTGCCAAAGTAGTTGGGAGAGGGCATGTTCACCACTGTGTTACATGGCCTTTCCTTTTAACAACACTCTGTAAACATTTGGGAACTGAAGAGACACATTTTTTAAGCTTCTCAGGTGGAATTCTTTCCCATTCTTGCTTGATGTACAGCTTAAGTTGTTCAACAGTCCGGAGTCTCCGTTGTGGTATTTTAGGCTTCATAATGCGCCACACATTTTCAATGGGAGACAGGTCTGGACTACAGGCAGGCCAGTCTAGTACCCGCACTCTTTTACTATGAAGCCACGTTGATGTAACACGTGGCTTGGCATTGTCTTGCTGAAATAAGCAGGGGCGTCCATGGTAACGTTGCTTGGATGGCAACATATGTTGCTCCAAAACCTGTATGTACCTTTCAGCATTAATGGTGCCTTCACAGATGTGTAAGTTACCCATGCCTTGGGCACTAATACACCCCCATACCATCACAGATGCTGGCTTTTCAACTTTGCGCCTATAACAATCCGGATGGTTCTTTTCCTCTTTGGTCCGGAGGACACGACGTCCACAGTTTCCAAAAACAATTTGAAATGTGGACTCGTCAGACCAAAGAACACTTTTCCACTTTGCATCAGTCCATCTTAAATTAGCTCGGCCCAGCAAAGCCGACGGCGTTTCTGGGTGTTGTTGATAAACGGTTTTCGCCTTGCATAGGAGAGTTTTAACTTGCACTTACAGATGTAGCGACCAACTGTAGTTACTGACAGTGGGTTTCTGAAGTGTTCCTGAGCCCATGTGGGGATATCCTTTACACACTGATGTCGCTTGTTGATGCAGTACCGCCTGAGGGATCGAAGGTCACGGGCTTAGCTGCTTACGTGCAGTGATTTCTCCAGATTCTCTGAACCCTTTGACGATATTACGGACCGTAGATGGTGAAATCCCTAAATTCCTTGCAATAGCTGGTTGAGAAAGGTTTTTTTTAAACTGTTCAACAATTTGCTCACGCATTTGTTGACAAAGTGGTGCCCCTCGCCCCATCCTTGTTTGTGAATGACTGAGCATTTCATGGAATCTACTTTTATACCCAATCATGGCACCCACCTGTTCACAATTAGCCTGCACACCTGTGGGATGTTCCAAATAAGTGTTTGATGAGCATTCCTCAACTTTATCAGTATTTATTGCCACCTTTCCCAACTTCTTTGTCAGGTGTTGCTGGCATCAAATTCTAAAGTTAATGATTATTTACCCAAAAAAAATTTTTATTCAGTTTGAACATCAAATATGTTGTCTTTGTAGCATATTCAACTGAATATGGGTTGAAAATGATTTGCAAATCATTGTATTCCGTTTATATTTACATCTAACACAATTTCCCAACTCATATAGAAACAGGGTTTGTACATGTCTCCGTTATCCATAGGTTTATCTATAACCCATAAAGTAGGCAGGGACGGAGCTATTTCTCAGCGTGTGTTTATTCCAGCCGGCACGTAACAACATCCGGATTCTCATCATGCATTGCTTCAAAACTACGGCAAGTAGTAATGTCCAAAAACATAACAGAGACGAAGCAGAAGAACGAAGAAGAGACATGGCGACGACGAGTAAGAAGAAGAAGTATGCTTGCAAGTTCCAAAATGATTGGAAAAAATAATTTCAGTTCATCCAGAATAGCTCGAAAGGGGAAGGGGTATGCTGATATATAGAAGAAATACTCAATCAACCCAATCTCCCGAATTCGGAGGTCTCAAGGTTGGCAAGTATGCTTTGCAGTCAATTCAATTGAATATAAGTTGAAAAGGATTTGCAGATCATTGTATTATTTTTATTTACCATTTACACAACGTGCCAACTTCACTGGTTTGGGGTTTTGTACCTTTATTATTCACTGTTACAAGCGGCCCTCTGAGGGCAGCCATAACTGGGATCTCGGCCCTCGGTGAAAAGGAGTTTCACACCCCTGATGAACCTCCAGGAGGCATCAAGGTTTTAACGATGACGAAACGATTGCATTCTTTCTTTCTTACCATTGGGATAAAACGAAATAAACAACAGAAAATATAAACAAATGATTGTTATAATTGTTACTACATAAGAAAACATGTCGTTAAAACATTTTTATTAAATTGCTGAGGAGTTAAAACATCGCAGCAGAAAACAAAATGACTTATAATTAGAGATGTCCGATAATATCAGCCGATAAATGCGTTAAAATGTAATATCGGAAATTATTGGTATCGCTTTTTTTTTTAATTATCGGTATTGTTTTTTTTTTTTTTGTTTTATTCTATTAAATCAACATAAAAAACACAAGATATTAGTGCACCAACCCAAAAAACCTCCCTCCCCCATTTACACTCATTCACACAAAAGGGTTGTTTCTTTCTGTTATTAATATTCCAGTTCCTACATTATATATCAATATATATCAATACAGTCTGCAAGGGATACAGTCCGTAAGCACACATGATTGTGCGTGCTGCTGGTCCACTAATAGTACTAACCTTTAACAGTTAATTTGACTCATTTTCAATACATACGAGTTTCTATGTAACTGTTTTTATATTGTTTTACTTTCTTTTTTATTCAAGAACATTTTTTTAATTGATTTATCTTATTTTATTTTATTAATTTTTTTAAAAAGTACCTTATCTTCACCATACCTGGTTGTCCAAATTAGGCATAATAATGTGTTAATTCCACGACTGTATATATCGGTATCGGTTGATATCGGTATCGGTAATTAAAGAGTTGGACAATAACGGATATCGGCAAAAAGCCTTTATCGGACATCCCTACTTATAATCAATATTGAGCCTTTTATAAGATACGGAGCTTCCGGTTCACCGGAAAATTATGTTTTAACTGTCATTTTGTTGCAAAATAAATCCAGCACAAAAGTCAGTGCATTGAAAAATACGACACTACTGGCCACTGCATCAGGTTAAAAGATCTTGATAAAACAGAAGCAACCACATTTTTTCCCCATATAAACAGACTTTTTGATAGCTTAATTAGCTACATAATATCAGTAACAGCTTTGAAAGTGGTAGACGACCATGACCTGAAATATTTTATTAAAGATGTCCAACAAAACAATCAAGATCCAATAATATGAGATCAGTTAGAATTGTGGTTAAATCTATGGTAAAATGTCAATAACTTACCGTATTTTTCGGACCATAGGGCGCACCGGATTAAAAGTCGCACTGCCAATGAGCGGGTCTAGTCAGGTCTATTTTTATACAAAAGGCGCACCGGATTATAAGGCGCATTAAAGGGGTCATATTATGATTTTTTTTAAATGTAAAACACTTCCTTGTGGTCTACATAACATGCAATGGTGGTTACAGTATTTTTCGGACTATAAATCGCAGTTTTTTTTCATAGTTTGGCCGGGGGTGCGACTTATACTCAGGAGCGACTTATGTGTGAGATGATTAACACATTACCGTAAAATATCAAATAATATTATTTATCTCAATCACGGAAGAGACTAGAGCAGGGGTCGGCAACCCAAAATGTTGAAAGAGCCTTATTGGATCAAAAATACAAAAACAAATCTGTCTGGAGCCGCAAAAAATTAAAAGCCATATTACATACAGATAGTGTGTCATGAGATATAAATTTAATTAATATGACTTAAAGGAAACTAAATGAGCTCAAATATAGCTACAAATGAGGCATAATTATGCAATATGTACATATAGCTAGCCTAAATAGCATGTTAGCATCGATTAGCTCGCAGTCATGCAGTGACCAAATATGTCTGATTAGCACTCCAACAAGTCAATAACATCAACAAAACTCACCTTTGTGGATTCATGCACAACGTTAAAAGTTTGGTGGACAACATGAGACAGAAAAATAAGTGGCATAACGCACGTCCTAGAAAGTCGCAGAAAGATATACATGTAAACAAACTAAGGTGAGTTCAAGGACTGCCAAAATTAGTAGGACAAAACGGCGCTCGCCAAATACTCGAATCAGTGAAGCATGTTTAATATAAACAGTGTGCTTTATAACAATTAGGGAGGTTTGTGTCATGTTTGTCCTCCTACAGAAACCATATTAAAACAAAAAATATATTTTTTCCCCCTCAACTTTTTCCATTTTTCATACATTTTTGAAAAAGCTCCAGAGAGCGACTAGGGCGGCGCTAAAGAGCCGCATGCGGCTCTAGAGCCGCGGGTTGCCGACCCCTGGACTAGACGTATAAGATTTCATGGGATTTAGCGATTAGGAGTGACAGATTGTTTGGTAAACGTATAGCATGTTCTATATGTTATAGTTATTTGAATGACTCTTACCATAATATGTTACGTTAACATACCAGGCACGTTCTCAGTTGGTTATTTATGCCTCATATAACGTACACTTATTCATTCTTTATTTATTTTAAATTGCCTTTCAAATGTCTATTCTTGGTGTTGGCTTTTATCAAATAAATTTCCCCCCAAAAATGCGATTTATACTCCAGTGCGACTTATATATGTTTTTTTTCCTTCTTTATTATGCATTTTCGGCAGGTGCGACTTATACTCCGGTGCGACTTATACTCCGAAAAATACGGTACACTACTTTATATTAGAAATGGCAACAGCGGAAGAGGAATGTCCCATAAGAAGTTAAAAAAAAAGAAGCTTATGATTACGGTGTCGTCACAGACTACAATGGCGGACGCGCGCACATTTTCAGGACATATGCAGATCCCAAATACACATCAGTAGGTACCAGAAGATAAGAAAAGTTGGGTTTGCATAATATTGCGAAACAAAACAAAACACCAGATAATATGTCTGCTAATAGGTGCCGTTTTGCGGTCCTTATACATTAGTGGTTCTTAACCTTGTTTGGGGTACCGAACCCTACCTGTTTCATATGTGCATTCACCGAACCCTTCTTTAGTGAAAAATTAAATGTATTTTTTTGTTTTTTTTAATTCAAGACAAAGTTATATGTTTTTTTACTGGTGCACAAAATTAACCGTTCAAAGAACAAAACCAACACAGTGCATGAACTCACAACAATTTACACACCTGCAAATCAGATGGAAAATTAGAGGGAACATTGTTTGGGGGTATCCATAGTACACCGATAGGGAGAAGTTTTTATTTACAAGATGAGTCGGATTTGTCTTGACCTCCACCGAACCCCTAGGGTTCGATCGAACCCAGGTTAAGAACCACTGTCATACACACACCATAATAATACTCGTGTTTCATGCGTCGACAATCCATCAAGTGGTGCGGCTTCATAGCTTACCAAAGTCGTACTAAAAACATTTTGACAGATTTTTGAGCGCCGTGTGTAATGTTCTATATTCTCAATGGAACATTTAAAGTTTTGGTGTTGTTTACTGTCATCATATTGCAGTCTGCACATATCTCTTATGTGTGACTGCCATCTACTGGTCACACTTATCATTGCACCATGTACCAAATAAAATTGCTTCGAGGTCAGTAAGCACAACCAGAATTATGCCGTACATTAGACCGTACCGGGTTATAAGGCGCACTGTCGAGTTTTGAGAAAATGAAAGGATTTTAAGTGCGCCTTATAGTCTGAAAAATACGGTAATCAAACTCGGGAATAAAGACAGTCCATGTTGAGATCTCAAGTACAGTTAGAACCATACAAAATTTTAACACGATCCAAATAAAATTGTGAGCTGTGATCTGCGAACAAAAAATATCGGATTGAAAAATTTAGCTTTATTAACTGTTTGATATGAGCCAGTTGAATTTTAATTGCTAAGAAGATACAAACAGTTGAAATAAAGTCAGATGAAGGCTGCGGTAAAAAGCTGATGATCGTACAGAAAGTTGTTTATTTTGCCCCCTTGTGGTCATCGTGTCGTAGAAAAACATAAAATCCTGACGCGGACATGTACGCGATCACGCTATGCGGTGGATCTAGTGAAAGTCGGGCTTCTCCGGGAAGGTGCATCCCACTCGTCTGATGATGACGTTAGCGGCGTAGTGTCCCGCTCGGATGCACTCCTCCAGCGGATGCTCCTGGACCAACGCAGACAGGAACCCTGGGTAACAAGAATGGTGGGAGAACTACGTTAAACATTATTCCAAGCTTGGAGCGCCTCCAAAAACAGTAAAACATTGTGATTGCATAAACTACGAACTACAAAATATCGATAAAGTGACGTATTGTACAGCTGTTTGTGAAGATACTAGGGGTGTAACGGTACGTGTATTTGTATTGATCCGTTTCGGTACGGGGGTGTCGGTTCGGTTTAAAGGTGTACCGAACGAGTTTCCACACGGACATATTAAGTAGCGTACCGCACGTCGTGTAAACAATGCACACCGAGGCACAACACACGGCATGCTAGCAGCTAACGGGCTTGGACATACTTGCCAACCTTGAGACCTCCGATTTCGGGAGGAGGGGGTGGGGGGCGTGGTCGGGGGTGGGGCGGGGCGTGGTTGGGGGCGTGGTTAAGAGGGGAGGAGTATATTGACAGCTAGAATTCACCAAGTCAAGTATTTCATACATATACAGTATATATATATATATATATATATATATATATATATATATATAGATATCTCCATCCTGAAAATATGCAAACAAAACTGTGTTTAGATAATTGATACTTCAAACTTGCATAAATAAATATTAAGGAATATAACATAATTTGGCTTCTGAGAGTTTCAAAATGTAATGAATAAAATGCTAAAGTTGTTGATAAACAAGCAATTATTTTAATAATTAAATATGGTCATTTTAAATGAATTATTATGATAATTTAAAATCAATTATTTCAAATATGTTTATTTTAATGTATAATTCTATGGCTGGATGTAATAAGGAGTCAGGAAAAAATACAAATAAAAATACAATTAATTTTGATGTTTTTAGCAAAATAAAGTAAACATGTATTTAGTTGTTTTTTTTGTGGAAATTATTAAATATATTTATTTTTAGGTAAGATAAACATAACACAATTTATCTCTAGTCTGGATGATTTAGTTCTTGTCACCCTGTTGTCCTCCCGTCATGAAAAAAGGCTGTCCTCACTCAGGTCCGCATGGAGCTGGAGGGGGCGTGGCTTCCAGCTCCGGCTGAAAATCGGGAGATTATCGGGAGAATATTTGTCCCGGGAGGTTTTCGGGAGAGGCGCTGAATTTTGGGAGTCTCCCGGAAAATTCAGGAGGGTTGGCAAGTATGGGCTAGGATAGACTGACCATACGTCTTTTCACCGGACATGTCCTCTTTTGCGAGGCTGTCAGGGCGGAGTTTCTTAAATGCCTCAAATGTCCGGCATTTTGAGTTAGGGTTGCGTGTATTTTCAATGTACGTTCAGGGTTAAGAAGGGGTTAAAAACAAAACAAATTGTGCGTGCAGCAGCATTCGTGAGGGAGGGGCAGAGACAGAGAGAGAGAGAGAGAGAGAGAGTTATGATAAACGCGCATGCGTCGCCAGGCTCTGCTTTTTATCCATACATTTATCACATTTAATTTTTCATTATCTATAGCAGGGGTGTCAAAAGTGTGCCCCGGAGGCCATTTGCGGCCCACAGCTAATGTTTTAAAGTCACATTCTAAAAATACTATTAAAATGAACAAAAACATAACAAAAGTGAAATAAAAAAGCTTAAAGGTTAAATGTAATTTAGAAAAAGTTGCAATGTTGACTAATAAAACAAAGCTGTTTTTTTTGTCTTTCCAACTGTCATTGCTCAAAACATAATATTGAATCAAAATCAATGTTATTATGAATTATTGACCTATCCAAGGTTCAGATTACTTCACATTAAATATTCCACTAAGAAAAATATTTTTGGTGGAAGATTTTGCAAATTTGGTAAATAAATAACCCAAAAATGTATTTTTTGTTGTTTTCTTACTGTACCGAAAATTAACCGAACCGTGACCTCTAAACCGAGGTACGCACCGAACCGAAATTTTTGTGTACCGTTACACCCCCTAGAACAGGGGTCGGCAACCCGCGGCTCTAGAGCCGCATGCGGCTCTTTAGCGCCGCCCTAGTGGCTCTCTGGAGCTTTTTAAAAAATGTATGAAAAATGGAAAAAGATGAGGGGAAAAAAATCTATTTTTTCTTTTAATATGGTTTCTGTAGGAGGACAAACATGACACAAGCCTCCCTAATTGTTACAAAGCACACTGTTTATATTAAACATGCTTCACTGATTCGAGTATTTGGCGAGCGCCGTTTTGTCCTACTAATTTTGGCGGTCCTTGAACTCACCGTAGTTTGTTTACATGTATAACTTTCTCCGACTTTATAGGACGTGTTTTATGCCACTTCTTTTTCTGTCTCATTTTGTCCACCAAACTTTCCACAGAGGTGAGTTTTGTTGATGTTATTGACTTGTGTGGAGTGCTAATCAGACATATTTGGTCACTGCATGACTGCAAGCTAATCGATGCTAACATGCTATTTAGGCCAGCTATATGTACATTCATTTGGAGGTATATTTGAGGTCATTTAGTTTCCTTTAAGTCCTCTTAATTCAATTTATATCTCATGACACACTATCTGTATGTAATATGGCTTTTAATTTTTTGCGGCTCCAGACAGATTTGTTTTTGTATTTTTGGTCCAATATGGCTCTTTCAACATTTTGGGTTGCCGACCCCTGCCCTAGAAAATACATATCTGATACGGGTCGATACTTTATGGTTCGTGGAGGTGGCGTTGTCAAACGATACGGTGTTTACGTCAACAATAAAGAAAAACATTTGAGCATGTTGTCCAATGAAAAGCATGCCGTTGTTTTCTGTATTTCAAATTTTTTTACTCTCAAAAACAACTAAAACATGTACTTATTTGTTTTTGAGGTAAAGACAATTATCGTATTTTTCGGACTATAAGTCGCAGTTTTTGTCATAGTTTGGCCGGCGGGGGTGCGACTTATACTCAGGAGCGACTTATGTGTGAAATTATTAACACATTACCGTAAAATATCAAATAATATTATTTATCTCATTCACGTAAGAGACTAGACGTATAAGATTTCATGGGATTTAGCGATTAGGAGTGACAGATTGTTTGGTAAACGTATAGCATGTTCTATATGTTATAGTTATTTGAATGACTCTTACCATAATATGTTACGTTAACATACCAGGCACGTTCTCACTTGGTTATTTATGCCTCATATAACGTACACTTATTCATTCTTTATTTATTTTAAATTGCCTTTCAAATTTCTATTCTTGGTGTTGGCTTTTATCAAATAAATTTCCCCCCAAAAAATGCGACTTATACTCCAGTGCGACTTATATATGTTTTTTACCTTCTTTATTATGCATTTTCGGCCGGTGCGACTTATACTCCGAAAAATACGGTAACTCCGCAAACTTGGAAGATTTGGGACGATATTTTATTATGATCACTATATTGCAATAATACTGACATAGAGGGTCAAATATCGGGATATAATAGAATAGAATAGAATAGATCTTTATTGTCATTGTACAACGAAATTGTACGCAAAACTAATTTAGTGCAAATTCATAATAACACATAAAAACATAAGACATAATGACAAATATCGGGATAGTGTGACGCTGACAAATAATTTGAAAATAAGCAATTTTTATTGAACAGCGACAGTACGTCGTATCTTATTTTTATCGCAGAGTTGTGATGTGATTTATATCCTGGTACTCTATCAGAAAACCATAGTGCTAATTATTATCGTGAACAAAAAAGTTAAAGTACCAATGATAGTCACACACACACTCGGTGTGGCGAAATTATTCTCTGCATTTGACCCATCACCCTGAGGGGAGGTGAGGGGAGCAGTGAGCAGCAGCGGTGGCCGCGCCCGGGAATCATTTTTGGTGATTTAACCCCCAATTCCAACCCTTGATGCTGAGTGCCAAGCAGGGAGGTAATGGCTCTCATTATTATAGTCTTTGGTATGACTCGGCCGGGGTTTGAACTCACAACCTACCGATCTCAGGGCGGACACTCTAAACATTTTTATTCTTATTGTAATATTTTTCTATTTTGTTTCCATTTATACCCCAATTATTTACTTTTTAAATTCGATTTCAATTCTGTACACTGCTGCTGGAATTTTAATTTTAATTTTCCTGAGGGAACTCTCCTGAAGGAATCAATAAAGTACTATCTATCTATCTATCCATCCATCCATCCATCCATCCATCCATCCATCCATCCATCCATCCATCCATCTATCTATCTATCTATCTATCTATCTATCTATCTATCTATCTATCCATCTATCCATCTACCCATCCATCCATCCATCCATCTCTCTATCCATCTATCTATCTATCTATCTATCCATCTATCCATCCATCTATCTACAAGCAGTATAGAGCGTACATACCTCCAACAAAGGCGTCTCCAGCACCGTTGGTGTCCACGATATCGTTCTGGTCGATGTCCAAAACAGGGAACATGGTCACCTTGTCACCTGCGATCAGGATACACAGAAAAAATAAATAAATCACTAATTAACATTCAAACTCTGGCGTTTACGTTATATTTAACGCAGTTTTTTTTCACACTACTAGCCCGCACTTTGATTTTATACTTCGTTAATTTGCTAGCCTTGCCTCGTTGGTCACAAATTAGAAGAAAGCGATCCAGACTCATAGCACGAGTATGCTACATAATTAGACAAACATGCAGGGAACAAACAACTGAAAAAAAAACAATGAAACACTATTTTAGTTAATAGTAGATTTTAGGTAAAAAATACAAAACCCAAAACCAGTGAAGTTGGCACGTTGTGTAAATGGTAAATAAAAACAGAATACAATGATTTGCAAATCCTTTTCAACATATATTCAATTGAATAGACTGCAAAAACAAGATACTTAATGTTTGAACTGAGAAACTTTTTTTTGTTTTGTTGCAAATAACCATTAATTTAGAATTTAATGGCAGCAACACATTGCAAAAAAGTTGGCACAGGGGCATTTTTACCACTGTGTTACACAGCCTTTCCTTTTAACAACACTCAGTAAACGTTTGGGAACTGAGGAGACACATTTTTGAAGCTTTTCAGGTGGAATTATTTCCCATTCTTGCTTGATGTACAGCTTAAGTTGTTCAACAGTCCGGGGGTCTCTGTTGTGGTATTTAAGGCATTGTAATGCGCCACACATTTTCAAAGGGAGACAGGTCTGGACTACAGGCAGGCCAGTCTAGTACCCGCACTCTTTTACTACAAAGCCACGTTGATGTAACACGTGGCTTGGCATTGTCTTGCTGAAATAAGCAGGGGCGTCCATGGTAACGTTGCTTGGATGGCAACATATGTTGCTCCAAAACCTGTATGTACCTTTCAGCATTAATGGCGCCTTCACAGATGTGTAAGTTACCCGTGCCTTGGGCACTAATACAACCCCATACCATCACAGATGCTGGCTTTTCAACTTTGCGCCTATAACAATCCGGATGGTTCTTTTCCTCTTTGTTCCGGAGGACACGACGTCCACAGTTTCCAAAAACAATTTGAAATGTGGACTCGTCAGACCACGGAACACTTTTCCACTTTGCATCAGTCCATCTTAGATGATCTCGGGCCCAGCGAAGCCGGCTGCGTTTCTGGGTGTTGTTGATAAATGGCTTTCGCTTTGCATAGTAGAGTTTTAACTTGCACTTACAGATGTAGCAACTAACTGTAGTTACTGACAGTGGTTTTCTGAAGTGTTCCTCAGCCCATGTGGTGATATCCTTTACACACAGATGCACTTTTTGCTGCAGTACCGCCTGAGGGATCGAAGGTCCGTAATATCATTGCTTACATGCAGTGATTTCTCCAGATTCTCTGAACCTTTTGATGATATTACAGACCCTAGATGGTGAAATCCCTAAATTCCTTGCAATAGCTGGTTGAGAAATGTTGTTCTTAAACTGTTGGACAATTTGCTCACGCATTTGTTGACAAAGTGGTGACCCTCGCCCCATCCTTGTTTGTGAATGACTGAGCATTTCATGGAAGCTGCTTTTATACCCAATCATGGCACCCATCTGTTCCCAATTAGCCTGTTCACCTGTGGGATGTTCCAAATAAGTGTTTGATGACCATTCCTCAACTTTCTCAGTCTTTTTTGCCACTCGTGCCAGCTTTTTTGAAACATGCTGCAGGCATCAAATTCCAAATGAGCTAATATTTGCAAAAAATAAAGTTTTCCAGTTCGAACATTTGCAGTCTATTCAATTGAATATACGTTGAAAAGGATTAGCAAATCATTGTATTTTGTTTTTATTTACCATTTACACAACGTGCCAACTTCACTGGTTTTCGGGGTTTGTATAGGATCAAAAAAGGATAACATATTGTGTGCTTTGTTACCCTTCCATTAGCGCAATAAAAGTGTTTTTAACGACAAATTGCGAGAGCCAGAGGGGACCCGACTTCACGACAAAATGATTAGCATAATAAGATAATTAGCATGAGTAAAATGTACAAATATGGCTACCGTGCAAAGAAGACCTTAGTGGATTCGACAAAACAACACAAGTAAAATGCTTTGTTTCCATTCTTATTGCTGCACTTCAAAAGGCGAAGCCGGGACAGTGAGGTGGGGCTTAGAAGAAAAAAAAGTGGTCCCGACGACAAAGTGTGGAGGTGTAGAGTGACACTAAATCAGCAACTTATGTCAGAACACACACACACACACACACACACACACACACACACACACACACACACACACACACACACACACACACACACACACACACACACACACACACACACACACACACACACACACACACACACACACACACAATCTTCAAACAACATCGCCACTTTAAAAGAATTTGCAGGAGACAAAAGACTGACATGTGGATAAAAAGAACACGAGGAAGACAAAAAAAAAAGGCTTCTTAGACGTAATTGAAACACATTTGTGTTGTCGTACTGCAAGGATAAAACACACAATTTACCACAAAATGTCGAGGGGAAAAACACACAATCATCTTAAATCAACACAATTATCTCTTGCTGTTAACGTCTTCTCTTGTTTCTGTCACGTCCGCCATGACCAAATGATACAAACTAACGTTAATTATCGTATTTGTACGATCATTTCGCCCTTAGATACGTGGTTCTAGGTTTTAAAGGGGAACATTATCACCAGACCTATGTAAGCGTCAATATATACCTTGATGTTGCAGAAAAAAGACCATATATTTTTTTAACCGATTTCCGAACTCTAAATGGGTGAATTTTGGCGAATTAAACGCCTTTCTATTATTCGCTCTCGGAGTTGTGACGTCACATCGGGAAGCAATCCGCCATTTTCTCAAACACAGAGTCAAATCAGCTCTGTTATTTTCCGTTTTTTCTACTGTTTTCCGTACCTTGGAGACATCATGCCTCGTCGGTGTGTTGTCGGAGGGTGTAACAACACGAACAGGGACGGATTCAAGTTGCACCAGTGGCCCAAAGATGCGAAAGTGGCAAGAAATTGGACGTTTGTTCCGCACACTTTACCGACGAAAGCTATGGTACGACAGAGATGGCAAGAATGTGTGGATATCCTGCGACACTCAAAACAGATGCATTTCCAACGATAAAGTCAAAGAAATCTGCCGCCAGACCCCCATTGAATCTGCCGGAGTGTGTGAGCAATTCAGGGACAAAGGGCCTCGGTAGCACGGCAAGCAATGGCGGCAGTTTGTTCCCGCAGACGAGCGAGCTAAACCCCCTATCGACCCTAGCTTCCCTGGCCTGCTGACATCAACTCCAAAACTGGACAGATCAGCTTTCAGGAAAAGAGCGCGGATGAGGGTATGTCTACAGAATATATTAATTGATGAAAACTGGGCTGTCTGCACTCTCAAAGTGCATGTTGTTGCCAAATGTATTTCATATGCTGTAAACCTAGTTCATAGTTGTTAGTTTCCTTTAATGCCAAACAAACACATACCAATCGTTGGTTAGAAGCCGATCGCCGAATTCGTCCTCGCTTTCTCCCGTGTCGCTGGCTGTCGTGTCGTTTTCGTCGGTTTCGCTTGCATACGGTTCAAACCGATATGGCTCAATAGCTTCAGTTTCTTCTTCAATTTCGTTTTTGCTACCTGCCTCCACACTACAACCATCCGTTTCAATACATGCGTAATCTGTTGAATCGCTTAAGCCGCTGAAATCCGAGTCTGAATCCGAGCTAATGTCGCTATAGCTTGCTGTTCTATGCGCCATGTTTGTTTGTGTTGGCTTCACTGTGTGACGTCACAGGAAAATGGACGGGTGTATATAACGATGGTTAAAATCAGGCACTTTGAAGCTTTTTTTAGGGATATTGCGTGATGGGTAAAATTTTGAACTTCGAAAAATAAAATAAGCCACTGGGAACTGATTTTTAATGGTTTTAACCTTTCTGAAATTGTGATAATGTTCCCCTTTAAGTCTTAAATTGTGTCTTTATCCACCAAGCTAAGGTCTTTGTTTTGATTCTGGATTCTTTTTGGAATTTTAGACATTTTTGTTAAAATTTTGAGGTTTTGATAGTCCACTTTCACTTTTTCCGCAAAAAGATAAATGCAGTATTTCAAAAATGTTTAAATGATATCAAGAGTAACTGATCTATCATTTTTATTCATTTTAAGTCCTAAAATGTGTCTTAAGCGCTGTAAAGCTAATGTTTTTGTTTACGGCAGCGACTTTTCCCCATTTTTGTTCAAACTTTCTGGTTCTAAAGGGTCCACTTTATTGGAATTTTTTTTTCCTGTAAAAAGATGAAAGTAATAATGCCAAATGTCTAAATAAGAACATAAATGATGACATGGGATGACTGGTAAATAATGTTTTATCTGTTTTATGTCCTAAATGATGTCTTTATCACATCAAGCAAAAGTTTTCGTTTAGGTTCTGGATTTGTTTTTTTGAATTTTAGACATTTTTATAAAAAAATTCTGGTTCTGCGGGTCTAATTTATTTGACTTTTTCTGTGAAACAATGAACGCAAGAATGTAAAATGTCCAAATGATAACATGAGTAACAACATAGGATACTTGGAACATTATTTTTATTCGTTTTAAGTACTAAATTGTGTCTTTATCGCATTAAGCTAAGGTTTTCTTTAAATTCTGGATTATTTTTGGATATTTAGACATTTTTCTTAACATTTTCTGGATCTGCGAAACCACTTTGTTAACTTTTTCTGCAAAAAGATGAATTCAATGATGCAAAATGTCTAAATGCACGATGACGGGTCCATCATTTGTTTTTTATCTGATTAAGTCTCAAATTGTGTCTTTATCCCATCAAGCTACGGTTTTTATTTTGATTCTGGATTATTTTTGGAATTTTAGACATTTTTGTTAAAATTTTGAGGTTTTGAGAGTCCGCTTTGACTTTTTCCGCAAAAAGATAAATGCAATATTTCAAAAATGTCTAAATGATAACAAGAGTAACTGATCCATCATTTTTATTCATTTTAAGTCCTAAAATGTGTCTTTAGCGATGTAAAGCTAATGTTTTTGTTTACGGCAGCGAGTTTTCCCCATTTTTGTTCAAACTTTATGGTTCTAAAGGGTCCACTTTATTGGAATTTTTTTTTCCTGTAAAAAGATGAAAGTAATAATGCCAAATGTCTAAATAAGAACATAAATGATGACAAAGGATGACTGGTAAATAATTGTTATCTGTTTGATGTCCTAAATGATGTCTTTATCACATCAAGAAAATGTTTTCGTCTAGGTTCTGGATTTGTTTTTTTGAATTTTAGACATTTTTATAAAAAAATTCTGGTTCTGCGGGTCTAATTTATTTGACTTTTTCTGTGAAACAATGAACGCAAGAATGTAAAATGTCCAAATGATAACATGAGTAACAACATAGGATACTTGGAACATCATTTTTTATTCGTTTTAAGTACTAAATTGTGTCTTTATCCCATTAAGCTAAGGTTTTTCTTTAAATTCTTTTCTTAACATTTCTGGATCTGCGAATCCACTTTGTAAACTTTTTCTGCAAAAAGATTAATTCAATGATGCAAAATGTCTAAATGCACGATGACGGGTCCATCATTTTTTTTATCTGATTAAGTCTCAAATTGTGTCTTTATCCCATCAAGCTACGGTTTTCATTTTGATTCTGGATTATTTTTGGAATTTTAGACATTTTTGTTCAAATGTTATGGTTTTGCGAGTCCACTTTATTTGACTTTTTCCGCAATAAGATAAAAGCAATATTATAAAAGCAATATTATAAAAGCAATATTATAAAATGTCTAAATGATAACATAAGTAACATGATCATTTGTTTTCCGTTTTATATCCTAAATTGTGTCTTTATCCCATCGAGCAAAGTTTTTCATCTAGTTTCTGGAGTCTTTTTAGAATTTTAGACATTTTATCAAAATTTTCTGGTTCTCCGGCAACACTTTATTTGACTTTTTCTGCAAAACAATGAAAGCAAGAATGTAAAATGTTTTCATTTAGGTCATGGGTTTTCTTGTTCGACTTTTACATATTTTTTGTTAAAACTTTCTGGTTCTAAAGGGTCCACTTAATTGGACTTTTTGTCGGTAAAAAGATGAAAGCAATAATGCCAAATGTCTAAATAAGAACATAAATGATGACATGGGATGACTGGTAAATCATTTTGATCTGTTTTATGTCCTAAATGATGTCTTTATCACATCAAGAAAATGTTTTCGTCGAGGTTCTGGATTCTTCTTGGGAATTTTAGACATTTTTATGAAAACATTCTGGTTCTGCGGGTCCACTTTATTTGACTTTTTCTGCGAAATAATGAAAGCAAGAATGTAAAATGTCCAAATGATAACATGAGTAACAACATAAGATGACTGGGCCATCATTTTTATTCGTTTTAAGTCCTAAATTGTGTCTTTCGCACAGCTGTCATGCAAAGCTAATGTTTGCGTGTATGTTCTTGTTTAACTTTTGGCATTTTTGTTAAAACATTTCCAGTTCTATTGTTCCACTTTGTTGGACTTTTCCTTCCAAAAGATGACAGCAATAATGCCAAATGTCTAAATAAGAACATTAATGATGACCTACAATGACTGGTAAATCAATTTTTGAAACTGTTTAAGTCCTAAAAGTTAACATTTTTGTGCAAGTTCAAGTTTAGACATTTTCACAATTTCCTTATGGTTCTGCAGGTCCACTATATTGGACTTTCTTTTAGGAAGAATAAAGAAATGATGCAAAATGTTTAAATAATATGAAAACAACATAGAAGTCTTTATCCCATGAAGCTAAGGGTTTTGTTTAGGTTTTGGATTATTTTTGGAATTTTAGACATTTTTCTTAAAATTTTCTGGATCTGCGAATCCGCTTTGTTGACTTTTTGTGCAAAAAGATGAATTCAATAAAGCAAAATGTCTAAATGAAAACACAGGTAACAATGCATGATAATACGGTTTTCGTTTTGATTCTGGATTCTTTTTGGAATTTTTGTTAAAATGTTATGGTTTTGCGAGTCCACTTTGACTTTTTCCGCAATTAGATCAAAGCAATATTCCAAAATGTCTAAATGATAACATAAGTAACATAATATGATGACTGGTAAATAATTTTTATCCGTTTTATATCCTAAATTAAGTTTTATCCCATCAAGCAAAGGTGTCCGTCTAGGTTCTGTAGTCTTTTTAGAATTTTAGACATTTTATCAAAAATGTCTGGTTCTGCGGGTTCACTTTGTTTGACTTTTTCCGCAATAAGACAAAAGCAATATTACAAAATGTCTAAATTATAACATACGTAACATAATATGATGACTGGTAAATCACTTTTATCTGTTTTATGTCCTAAATTGAGTCTTTATCCCATCAAACGAAGGTTTTTCGTCTAGCTTCTGGACTCTTTTTAGAATTTTAGACATTTTTATCAAACATTTCTGGTTCTGCGGGTCCACTTTATTTAACTTTTTCTGCAAAACAATGAACGCGAGAATGTAAAATGTCCACATGATAACACGAATAACAACATTTGATGACTGGACCATCATTTTTAAGTCCTAAAGTGTGTCTTTAGCACAGCTGTCCTGTAAAGTTGATGTTTTCATTGACGTCATGGGTTTTACACATTTTTGTTCAAACTTTCTGGTTCTAAAGGGTCCACTTTATTGGATTTTGTCTGTAAAAAAGATGAAAGCAATAATGTCAAATGTCTAAATAAGACCATAAACGATGACATGGGATGACTGGTAAATCATTTGTATCTGTTTTATGTGCTAAATCATGTCTTTAACCTATTTAGCTAAGGGTTTTCTTTAGGTACTGGATTATTTTTTGGAATTTTAGACCTTTTTCTTAAAATTTTCCGGATCTGCGAATCCGCTTTGTTGACTTTTTCTGCAAAAATAAATTTTTATAAAAAATATCTGGCTCTGCGGGTTCACTTTGTTTGACTTTTTCCACAATAAGACAAAAGTAATTTAACAAAATGTCTCAATTATACCATACGTAACATAATATGATGACTGATAAATCACTTTTATCTGATTTATGTCCTAAATTGAGTCTTTATCCCATCAAACGAAGGTTTTTCATCTAGGTTCTGGACTCGTTTTAGAATTGTTGACAATTTTATCAAACATTTCTCGTTCTGCAGGTCCACTTTGTTTGACTTTTTCCACAATAAGATAAAAGCAATATAACAAAATGTCTAAATTATACCATACGTAACATAATATGATGACTGGTAAATCACTTTTATCTGTTTTATGTCCTAAATTGAGTCTTTACCCCATCAAACGAAGGTTTTTCGTCTAGGTTCTGGACTCTTTTTTTGAATTTGAGACATTTTTATAAAGAAAATTCTGGTTCTGTGTGTCAACTTTATGTTGTGTCTTTATCCCATTTAGCTAAGGTTTTTCTTTAGGTTCTGGATTATTTTTTGGAATTTTAGACCGTTTTCTTAAAATTTTCCGGATCTGCGAATCCGCTTTGTTGACTTTTTCTGCAAAAAGACATTTTTATCAAAAATATCTGGTTCTGCGGGTTCACTTTGTTTGAATTTTTCCGCAATAAGACAAAAGTAATATAATAAAATGTCTAAATTATAACATACCTAACATAATATGATGACTGGTAAATCACTTTTATCTGTTTTATGTCCTAAATTGAGTCTTTATCCCATCAAACAAAGGTTTTTCGTCTAGCTTCTGGACTCTTTTTAGAATTTTAGACATTTTTATCAAACATTTCTGGTTCTGCGGGTCCACTTTATTTGACTTTTTCTGCAAAACAATGAACGCGAGAATGTAAAAAGTCCACATGATAACACGAGTAACAACATTTGATGACTGGACCATCATTTTTAAGTCCTAAAGTGTGTCTTTAAGCACAGCTGTCCTGTAAAGTTGATGTTTTCATTGACGTCATGGGTTTTACACATTTTTGTTCAAACTTTCTGGTTCTAAAGGGTCCACTTTATTGGATTTTGTGTGTAAAAAAGATGAAAGCAATACTGCCAAATGTCTAAATAAGACCATAAACGATGACATGGGATGGCTGGTAAATCATTTGTATCCCGTTTTAAGTCCCGAGTTGTGTCTTGTGTGCAGCTGTCCTGTCAAGCTAAGTTTATTTACACGAGCCCTCAAGGGTCTTGGCAGCACACAACAACCTTCCATTCAAAAATCACTCGCATGAGGCGTTCAATGTCTTTTCCAGAGACTCCCACCCACAGCTTGTCCCGCTCGGGGGTTGGGGGGGGGGAGGTTTACATAACCCCAGTGATACAAAATGATTAAAACCGGCTCGGGTTACAGTCCCGACAATTACCCGCCTGTCTGCCACAAAGAGCTCACTGGCAAGTCGGAGCAAAGACGAGTGATCGGTCTCGAGCTTGAGGGACCTGCAAACATTCCACTCAGTGAACTTGGCGCTGTTGTTGTCAGAAAAGTGTACTAGTCCATAGGTTAACAACGAGAGAGGAAGGAACACAAACGCGGCGTCTAATTGTGCGCTTTTGTTCGCCGGGCCCTCATAATACCCTCATTAGCGCTCTTGTGTAGCGCTGATTAAAATGTCTTTCAACAGGAGTCTCTTTGAAATGAGTGTCAATTAAGGCGTTTTATTAGCGCCTATTCTTTCTCAGCAATGCTAAAGCGAGGCGACCTCCACTCTGTTGAGGAGTGAACAGACGGAAAGGATTCACGTCTGGGATTGTTAGCCTCCTCTTTCTTTGACGCGTGTCTAAATCAATGTGGTTATTTCGAAAAGTGTTCATTTGTTTGACGTTTTCCTCCAGGCGCTAACTGGAAATTAACCTCATGGGGAAAAAAACACTTTGTCCTTGAAAGTTTCAACCAATTCAAATGTTTTTTGTTTTTTTTATATAAACACAGTAAAACCTCGATTGACGAATTTAGTCGGTTCTTGAACAGGGTTTGTAAATACAAAAGTTTGCATATTGAAGCAAATTTCCCAATAAGAAACAATGTCAACATGAATAATGGGTTCCAGCCTCGACCAAAGTCCATATTTTAGTAAAAGTTGGTACACTTTGAACGCAATATAAATAAGCATTACAAGGTGTTGATGGATTTTTTTTTTTTTTTTAATAAATAGAGTAAAACCTCGATTGACGAATTTAGTCGGTTCTTGAACAGGGTTCGTAAATACAAAAGTTTGCATATTGAAACAAATTTCCCTATAAGAAACAATGTCAACATGAATAATGGGATCCAGCCTCGACAAAAGTCCATATTTTAGTAAATGTTGGTACATTTTGAACGCAATATAAATAAACATTAAAAGGTGGTGATAGATTAATAAAAATAAAGATAAAAATACAGTTAAACCTCGATTGACGAATTTAGTCGGTTCTTGAACAGGGTTTGTAAATAGAAAAGTTTGTATATTGAAGCAAATTTCCCAACAAGAAACAATGTCAACATGAATAATGGGTTCCAGCCTCAACCAAAGTCCATATTTTAGTAAAAGTTGGTACACTTTGAACGCAGTATAAACATTACAAGGTGGTGATGGATTATTATTAATTTTTTATATATAAATAGAGTAAAACCTCGATTGACGAATTTAGTCGGTTCTTGAACAGGGTTTGTAAATAGAAAAGTTTGCATATTGAAGCAAATTTCCCAATACAAAACAATGTCAACATGAATAATGGGTTCCAGCCTCGACCAAAGTCCATATTTTAGTAAAAGTTGGTACACTTTGAACGCAGTATAAATAAACATTACAAGGTGGTGATGGATTATTATTAATTTTTTATATATAAATAAAGTAAAACCTCGATTGACGAATTTAGTCGGTTCTTGAACAGGGTTTGTGAATAGAAAAGTTTGTATATTGAGGCAAATTTCCCTATACAAAACATTGTCAACATGAATAATGGGTTCCAGCCTCGAAAAAAGTCCATATTTTAGTAAACGTTGGTACACTTTGAACGCAATATAAATAAACATTACAAGGTAGTGATGGATTTTTTATTTATTTAAATAAATACAGTAGCACCTCGATTGACAAATTTAGTCGGTTCTTGAACAGGGTTCGTGAATAGAAAAGTTTGTATATTGAAGCAAATTTCCCAACAAGAAACAATGTCAAAATGAATAATGGGTTTCATTATTTATTAGATACCTTGTATTTTTGTTATTATTTAGACTATTATGACTTTCATAACTTATTTGTCAACATTCCTAATGTAAATATTTTGTATGAATATAAGAATACATATTTATAAGAATATTATTTAGAATTCTATATATGCGTAGACAAATATATATATATTTATATACATATATATATTAAAAATTTAACAATTTGACCACACGTGTATTTTTATGTATACATATATGTATACATATATATATATCTAAATATATATATATATATATACATATATGTATACATATACATATATATATCTATATCTAAATATATATATATATATATATACATACATATATATAGATTTACATAAAAATGTATGTATACATACACAAACACACATATATAAAAATACATATATATTATGTATACAGAGATACATAAATATACATATATACACACATATGAATATATATATATATATATATATTAAAAATGTAATAATTTGACCACACGTGTATATTTATGTATACATATATGTATACATATATCTATATCTAAATATATATATATATATATATAAATATATATATATATATATATATACACACACACACACACACACACACACACACACATACACATATATAGATTTACATAAATACATATATGTATATATACATATACACACACACACACACACACACACACATATATATATATATATATATATATATATATATATATATATATATATATATATACACATTTATAAAATTACATCCATCCATCCATTTTCTACCGCTTATTCCCTTTGGGGTCGCTGGAGCCTATCTCAGCTATACATATATATTATGTATACATAGATACATAAATATACATATATACACACATGAATATATATATATATATATATATATATATATATATATATATATATATATATATATATATATATATATGTATGGATATATATATTCAAGGTTTCTGTGGTTTATCCAGTAAATAGTGCTCAATACCGGGGTAGAGCGGAATATAAGCCAGGTTTCCCTGATTTAAAAATCAGGGAAACCTGCAAAACAGGCTTGTAGAGATGATATAGCCTATTGTGTTTTTTCCTGACCTAACGTGTATGGATATATACATACATACATACTGTATGTATGTATATATATATATATATATATATATATATATGTATATATATATATATATATATATATATATATATATATATATATATATATATACACACACATATAAACAGTGTATATATATTTTTTTCTATATTTATATATTATATACATACATATATACTGTATACACACACGCACACATACACATAAATATCTAAATGCCTAATTTAGATGACGTCACAAAGTGTTATTAGTGTTATCTTGTGTATTTTTTTAATTGTGTATTGTGTGTTTGCGTATGCTAGTCACTTAGTAACACTTTTTTTTTTTTTTTTAACTTTCTTGTCGAACAATAACCTTCCAGGTTGTTAAGGTTAACAGCTTTGATTGACATTTACTCCGAACATGTTTTTACCAGATTTGGTGCCTATTTTGACACAGGATAATAATTCATGATCCTGCAGCGTGCTGCCAAAAACGTCGCTTCCACATGATGGTGCCGCTAAAAAAGGTATCGCTCATCATCGGAGTGGAACACCTCCAACCTCCCATGTGAGAAACTTATTCTTCTTCTGGAACATTTCCCGCTTGCCTTCGCGCCAAAACTCAAGAAAGCCTGCGGAGAGAGTGAAAAAAGAAACCGCGTACTTGGCAAACGTGACAGGTTGGGAAACCAGTCGACATTCAATATGGTTCTCAGTCGAAACCGTCAACTTTATTGCTCGCGGCGAAGAGAAAGAAAAAAAAAAAATAAGTGAAAAGTTTACACATGCCTGTAATTACTGCGAGCACAAGCAGCGTGGCCAACACGTATCCATAAGAGGGGACATGAAAGCAAACATGAGAAGATGCCATGCCAGAGAGATATGGCTTCATAATTCATTGTGACTAACAGGATGTACACAACATAAACATGGAGACGACTGCATTGGCGGATATCCCAACACTCAATGCATCACTTGAAGCATGTTGTGTTAATTCTACATCAGACTGCAATGACAAACAACCTGTCTTTGCATTTAGTTGACATTTACAATACTTTTTATGGGTTATGGTTAAAGCTCATTTGGAACATGCATAAAGTTACAATATAATCCATCATATATTTCTACTTTCTCATTACAACACGTCTGAAAAAGGAGTCGGAAGATGCAGAGCTCATTTAATCCTATCCCTCTTCCATTTAGTAGCCATTTCTCACACATTTGTTTACTTCCTGTTCTCAATGTGTGCACAATTTAATTCCTAAATAATTCATAATAAAGTTCTCAATAAATATTTATATACGTTGTTGTTCGCATAATTAAATGAATAAAATTATATAATGTTTCAATTAAGTTTAAAATGTTAATCAGGATTCTTCTTCTTTGTATACTTTGACACTTTCCTTAAACTGTTAGTACATTGTTTATTAATCCATTCCATAATTTAATCCAACTAATTATATGCGAAAGATGTTAAGTGTTGTACATGCATACACATGTTTTAAGTTAGATTTTTCTCTCGGGTTATATTCGGCTTTACTTGCTGCATTGCTGTTTTAGAGTATGAAAATGCAGATGAATCAAGATATAAAATCAATTCCAAAATTACTTGTTGCTTCTGTTTTGGGGATATACAGACAAATAAAATCTAAAAAAAAGAAGAAGCGCAAAATCAAATAATTTCCAATTAGTCATTTTTATCCAAAGCAAAGAAATGCCCTTTTTTAGCTCTTGAAAAAAAGCTAAAAAAAGCTAAAAAAAAAAGTCACTTTAAAAAGCATACTGGGTAACAAGAGGTGGTCACCTGAAATTGTTTTCACTTCACAGGTGTGCTTGAAGCTCATCGAGAGAATGCCAAGAGTGTGCAAAGTAGTAATCAGAGCAAAGGGTGGCTATTTTGAAGAAACTAGAATACAAAACATATTTTCAGTTATTTCACCTTTTTTTGTTAAGTACATAACTCCACGTTTGTTCATTCATAGTTGTGATGCCTTCAGTGACAATCTACAATGTAAATAGTCATGGGAAAAAAAGAAAAATGCATTGAATGAGAAGGTGTGTCCAAACTTTTGGCCTGTACTGTATGTATATATATATATATATATATATATATATATATATATATATATATATATATATATATATATATATACATATATACATATATATACACACACACACACACACACACACACACACACACACACACACACACACAAACAAATATATGTGTATATATACATATATATATATATATATTAGAGATGCGCGGATAGGCAATTATTTCATCCGCAACCGCATCAGAAAGTCGTCAACCATCCGCCATCCACCCGATGTAACATTTGATCAGAACCGCACCCGCCCGCCATCCGCCCGCACCCGCCCGTTGTTATATATCTAATATAGACGATGCAAGGCATTAGTGAGGTTATAAAGCTTTTGCCTGTTAAAGAAAGGAGACTGATCCAATGCAGCACAGACATTCGCGTGCCACGCTGTCACGACCCAGACGCACACCAGTGCGCAATCATATGGGAGCCGCGCTGAGCGCACCTCCAAGCGCGTCTCGCTGCCGGCGACGGCCGGGTATGGGCCCAACGCTCCAGCGCCATCCATTTTCAGGGCTAGTTGATTCGGCAGGTGGGTTGTTACACACTCCTTAGCGGGTTCCGACGTCCATGGCCACCGTCCTGCTGTTTATATCAACCAGGGTGAGCCCCACCCCTTTCGTGAGCGCACTGCGCGCGGAGTGACCCCTGTTACGCGCCCCCGGCAACAGGGGTGGCGGGCAGGTAAGCTGCGCGGGCGGAGCGACCCCTGTTACGAGCCCCCGACCACGGGGGTGGCGGGCAGGTAAGCTGCTTACCTGCTGCGCGTGACGCCGGCCGCGGCGAAGGCGGACGAGGCGGGGTGTCGGTGCGGTGGGCGCGGTGGTGACCCTGGACGTGCGTTGGGCCCTTCTCGCGGATCGCCTCAGCTACGGCTCCCGGTGGGGCCCTCTCGGGGGAAGGGGCCTCGGTCCCGGACCCCGGCGAGGCGTCGGGGGCCTTCTCCGCTCCGTAAAAGTGTCCATCTCTTTTTTTTTTTTTCTTCTGTTGTGGCATATGCAGCAGGTGCCTGCTCGTTTTTCGTATGTGGGTAACAACATTTAACTATGTATATATATTTCCGAATTGGTTTAACTGCCACCCGCCTGAATCTATTTAAAATCTTTTTTTTTTTTATTTCAACCGCCCGACCCAACCCGACCCGACCCGTGGATAAAATCTTTTTTTTTTTTTATTTCATCCGCCCGATCCGCAGATAATCCGCGGACTCCGCGGTTGTGCCCGCAAACCGCGCATCTCTAATATATATATATATATATATATATATATATATATATATATATATATATATATATATGCATATATATACACACACACACACACACACACATATATATATATATCTATATATATGCATATATATATATATATATGCATATATACACGTATATATATACGTATATATATATATACATATATATATATATGCATATATATCTATATATATATGCATATATATGTATATATATACACGTATATATATATATATATACGTATATATATATACATATATATGCATATATATATACATATATATATGCATATATATATACATATATATATGTATATATGTGTATATATATATGTATATATATATATATACATATATGTATACATATATATATATACATATATGTATATATATATATATATATATACATATATATATATATATATATATACACATATATGTATATATACATATAGATTTTTGAGCGCCGTGTGTAATGTTCTATATTTTCAATGGAAGATATAAAATGTTGGTGTTGTTTACTTGAGTCATATTGCCATCACAGTGCAGTCTACAGGTATCTCTTATGTTTGACTGCCATCTACTGGTCACACTTATCATTACACCATGTACCAATTATTTTTTTTTATTCAAGGTCGGTAAACAAAACTAGAATTATTTCGTACATTAGGTTATAAGGCGCACTGTCGAGTTTTGAGAAAAAAAAGGGTTTTAAGTGCGCCTAATAGTCCGGAAAATACGGTACATAAAAAAAAGCACACATTATTTTTCCACATACATAAATGCTTTTATTTCAACTGTAAAAAGCACATATCTACATTGTGTTTTTTTTTTTTATCTGCACGGAACATCAGCACATGTTCCGTCCTTTAAGCCGGGCGCAAAAACTGAAAGGGACCAAATTATACAAGCCGAGCAGCCGGTCTTTATCATCAAGTCCTTATCTGGGATTAGTGCGGCGGAGCTCGATCTCCACGTAGATCTTTTACCAGATCTGCTGTCTGCCGCGGAGATCTTAATTAGCGCTTTAATGGACGCACAGCTGATCAGTGTTAAATAAAGTAGTAGGCATGTTGACGAACAGCAGCACGTTGACAGCACTTCTGTTAAGAATAATACCAAGAGGGTGATCAGAGGCATCCCCCCCCCCCCCCGCCTGTAATCACTAATAAAATGCTTTAACATGACACGGCGAGGGGCTGGCGAATGATCAAATCCTGACAGGAGGACAAATTGCAAACAAAATGAGACGTCAGGTTTATTAGAGCGCCGCCGCCGCCTCTGGGAAATCTTTAATTCTCTTTTTCACGCTGACATTTATTTGGCTGGCGTGAAAGAACGGCGACGCGCACGCCTACTAGCGGCGTTAATGTATCCGCCGGGCGGCGTTTATCACGCCCGCCTTTGTAGATGACATCTGAAAAGGCGTTGTCTTTTCATCGTCGACTTTACATCAAACCGGCGGGGGCTTCGTCTCGCAGCAGGCGGGCCGCGAGTCCGTCACCTCCGGCACAATGGATTCATGCCCGTTTTGTCAGAAGTCCGCCGCTCCTCAAATGGCGATTGATTAGAACCAACGCCGCTCATTAGCACGCCGTGTCACCGTTTATCGACTTGAAGGGGAAATCATATTGAGATGCTATTATTATTGTTATTATCGTTTGATGTTTTTTTAATGTCATTCCCTTGGATCCAATTCCAATCTAAACAAGCCAGTTACACGCTTGACTCGTTTAATCTGATGTACGACATGAAGGGCAGCTGCATGCTAATTGCTTGATGTTGAAGCCTAAACAATGGCCTCCAGACAAACAACACTCCTTATCCCTCCAAGTGGCATCCATATTGAAACGTCCATCCATCCATCCATCCATCCATCCATTTTCTACCGCTTATTTCCTTCGGGGTCGCTGGAGCCTATCTCAACTACAATCGGGCGGAAGGCGGTGTACACCCTGGACAAGACGCCACCTCATCACAGGGCCAACACAGATAGACAGACAAATTATTAACTATTATATTTTTATGTTAACTATTATATTTGTATGTTATTAACTATTATAGTTTTATATTATTAACTATTATATTTTTATGTTATTAACTATTATAGTTTTATATTATCATACTTGCCAACTTTGAGACCTCCGATTTCGGGAGGTGGGGGGGAATGGGCGTGGTTAAGAGGGGAGGAGTATATTTACAGCTAGAATTCGTCAAGTATTTCATATATATATATATATATATATATATATATATATATATATATATATATATACATATATATCTAAGAAATACTTGACTTTCAGTGAATTCTAGCTATATATATATATATATATATATATATATATATATTTATTTTATTATATATATATGTATATATAAATAAAAGAAATACTTGAATTTATATATATATATATATATATATATATATATATATATATATATATATATATATATTTATTTTATTATATATATATGTATATATAAATAAAAGAAATACTTGAATTTCAGTGTTCATTTATTTACACATATACACACACAATCTCAATCTCGCTACCTTGCGTAATGACAATAAAGCTGATTCTGATTCTGATAACACTCATCTACTCATTGTTGAGTTAAGGGTTGAATTGTCCATCCTTGTTCTATTCTCTGTCACTATTTTTCTAACCACGCTGAACACCCTCTCTGATGATGCATTGATGTGTGGCACGCACAAAAGTGCTTTCATCAAATGCATTAGAGTCTGGAATCTTCCATCTCTCCCTAGCATGGCCCAAAACCGGTCAATCTTTGCTTCCTGAGGAAGATCTTCAGTGCCAAGCACTTGGTAGTCCACTACTTTTTCCCGAAGGCTATCCAGGTCCAATCGCAGCTGCGGCTTGGAATTTACAAGCTGTTATGAGAGTAGCGTATGTGTGTGTGTGGCCCTTTAATAGGTGAGCATGTGAGGTGAGTGACGTCAGTGAGTGTGTGGCATCACAACAAAATTAGGCATAATAATGTGTTAATTCCACGACTGTATATATCGGTATCGGTTGATATCGGAATCGGTAATTAAGAGTTGGACAATATCGGAATATCGGATGTCGGCAAAAAAGCCATTATAGGACATCTGTAATTATAACATTGTACTTTTATTTCCATTGTTATTGTAGATTATTTATTATGTCTCTTTGTTAAAGATACAAAATATAATCAACTATAACTATCAAAAATGTCATTATTTGTTTTATTTTATAATTTGTATAATTTTCTGTTGTTTTAGGTTTTTATTCATATATAAATAGTATTTTAATTGACTTTTTATTTTGTTTGTATTTTCATTTCATCATGTCTGTAGTTTTGAATTTGTATTATTCTTATGTTTACTTTCTGGTTTATTGAGCGCCGTTCTCCCCACCTGCCCTCGTTTAGTGATTAGTGTCGCCGCCAGCTGCTTTTCGTTAATCACGGCCCCTTATATACCCAGTCTTGTGCAGCCTCTCTCAACGACGGTAAGTTTGTATAATATGCTAGCTCCTCCTTACTCCCTTTCATTGTATAATATGTTAAGTTTTTCTTGAAGTGGCCTTAAACTTCCCGTCAACGCTTCCTTTCTCCCATTTTGGAGTTTGGCCCTTTCTTTATGGATTAAAAGTCTCTTACCTGCCTGTCTTTACGCACCCTGGGGAAAACGACCTCGTTACCGTGTGACCCGAGCAAAACAAAAACATTTATTCATTTTGGCTATAAAGAGAAAAGACAATACCAATCAAAGCGTGTATCTCCAAATAGGAAAAATACATATTTTTAAATGTTCACCAAAACCTCAGAATTTTTGAAAATAAAACAAAAATAGTTGTAGTTATTCAAAGAAAATTAACAAAAAATCTGAAATTTTAATGTTCGAAAAAACCCAAAATATTCGTTGTTGTCTAATGCAGTGTTTTTTAACCACTGTCTACAGTCTGGTGTGCCGTGGGAGATTATCTAATTTCACCTATTTGGGTTAAAAATATTTTTTGCAAACCAGTAATTATAGTCTGCAAATGATGTGTTGTTGTTGAGTGTCGGTGCTGTCTAGAGCTCGGCAGAGTAACCGTGTAATACTCTTCCATACCAGTAGGTGGCAGCAGGTAGCTAATTGCTTAGTAGATGTTCGGAAACAGCGGGAGGCAGAGTGCAGGTAAAAAGGTGTCTAATGCTTAAACCAAAAATAAACAAAAGGTGAGAGCCCCTAAGAAAAGGCATTGAAGCTTAGGGAAGGCTATGCAGAACGAAACTAAAACTGAACTGACGACAGCAAAGACTTACTGTGGAACAAAGACGGCGTCCACAACGTACATCTGAACATGACATGACAATCAACAATGTCCCCACAAAGAAGGATAAAAACAACTGTACGGTAATATTCTTGATTGCTAAAACAAAGTAGATGCGGGAAATATCGCTCAAAGGAAGACATGAAACTGCTACAGGAAAATACAGAAAAAAGAGAAAAAGACACCAAAATAGGAGTGCAAGACAAGAACTAAAACACTACACTAGGGCTGCAACTAACAACTAATTTGATAATCGATTAATCTGTCTATTATTACTTTGATTAATCGATTAATAATCGGATAAAAGAGACAATCTACATTTCTATCCTTTCCAGTATTTTAATGAAAAAAAACCAGCATACTGGCACCATACTTATTTTGATTATTGTTTCTCAGCTGTTTGTAAATGTTGCAGTTTATTAAAAAAAAAAAAAAAAAAAGTAGCCTCTGCGCATAGCATAGATCCAACGAATCGATGACTAAATTAATCGCCAACTATTTTTATAATCGAATTTAATCGATTAGTTGTTGCAGCCCTACACTACACACAGGAACACAGCAATAAACTCCAAATAAGTCAGGGTGTGATGTGACAGGTGGTGACAGTACACCTGTACTTTGAGACAAGAGCTATATTGATGCATGCTTGGTTATGCTTTAAAGTCATATCCAACAATTGCGACGACAACTTTTTAATGTCTACTGAGTTTAGTTTTTTAATGAGTTCTGCTGGTGGTGTGCCTCCGCATTTTTTCAACGCAAAAAATGTGCCTTGGCTCAAAAAAGGTTGAAAAACACTGCTCTAATGGCTAAAAAGAGAAAACTAAATGATAAACAAAAAGCATGGAGCACAATGGAAAAAAGCCTTTTGGCTTTTTGTGCCATCCATTTGCCTTTTTAAAGCATTACATGGATTCAATTCTTTAAGATGTCAAACTTCTCAATCAATCAATCAATCAATGTATCTCCTCGCCACTTCGCGGTTCACTTACTCAGTGCGTCGCGGATTTTAAAGTACCATTGAGATTAAAGTAGCATTTATATTTTCATGTTAAACTTACACAGTTTTACAAGAGTTTTAAGAGCATATGAAGTGTGTGTGTGTGAAAGCTGTGTGGAGGGCTTGTTAAGACTTTAAATGCATATAATATTTATATATATAATCAAATAAAGAGTGAAACCCGCGCAATAATTGTAGGAACACTGGTTGTACCTATAAAAACCTAGGTTAGGTTTTTTGGATAAGAGTAAATAAAAATCCATTAGCTTTTTTTTGCTATAAAGACAACAAAAAAAGTCCACTGTCCAATAAAAAGCATGTATCTACAATTTTTTACCCTTTTTGTACAAACCCCGTTTCCATATGAGTTGGGAAATTGTGTTAGATGTAAACAAACGGAATACAATGATTTGCAAATCATTTTCAACCCATATTCAGTTGAATATGCTACAAAGACAACATATTTGATGTTCAAACTGATAAACATTTTTTTTTTTTGCAAATAATCATTAACTTTAGAATTTGATGCCAGCAACACGTGACAAAGAAGTTGGGAAAAGTGGCAATAAATACTGATAAAATTGAGGAATGCTCATCAAATACTTATTTGGAACATCCCACAGGTGAACAGGCTAAGTGGGAACAGGTGGGTGCCATGATTGGGTATAAAAGCATCTTCCATGAAATGCTCAGTCATTCACAAACAAGGATGGGGCGAGGGTCACCACTTTGTGAACAAATGCGTGAGCAAATTGCCGAACAGTTTAAGAACAACATTTCTCAACCAGCTATTGCAAGGAATTTAGGGATTTCACCATCTACGGTCCGTAATATCATCAAAAGGTTCAGAGAATCTGGAGAAATCACTGCACGTAAGCCATGATATTACAGACCTTCCATCCCTGAGGCGGTACTGCATCAAAAAGCGACATCAGCGTGTAAAGGATATCACCACATGGGCTCAGGAACTCTTCAGAAAACCACTGTCAGTAACTACAGTTGGTCGCTACATCTGTAAGTGCAAGATAAAACTCTACTATGCAAAACCAAAGCCATTTATCAACAACACCCAGAAACGCTGTCGGCTTCGCTGGGCCCGAGCTCATCTAAGATGGACTGATGCAAAGTGGAAAAGTGTTCTGTGGTCTGACCAGTCCACATTTCAAATTGTTTTTGGAAACTGTGGACGTCGTGTCCACCGGACCAAAGAGAAAAAGAACCATCCGGACTGTTATAGGCGCAAAGTTGAAAAGCCATCATCTGTGAGGGTATGGGAGTGTATTAGTGCCCAAGGCATGGGTAACTTACACATCTGTGAAGGCACCATTAATACTGAAAGCTACATACAGGTTTTGGAGCAACATATGTTGCCATCCAAGCAACGGCTTTTTTTTGGACGCCCCTGCTTATTTCAGCAAGACAATGCCAAGCCACATCCTGCACGTTACAACAGTGCGGCTTCATTGTAAAAGAGTGCGGGTACTACACTGTCGTCCAGAACTGTCGCCCATTGAAAATGTAAGGTGTACCCCGCCTTACGCAATGCCAAAGCCATTTATCAACAACACCCAGAAACGCCGCCGGCTTCATCTAAGATGGACTGATGCAAAGTGGAAGATTTTATTCAAACGACACCCTTATCGATATTGGTATTTATCAGCACTACATGTAATTAGTGTAAATAAAGATATTGTAAGAATGCACATGATGTAACATCTCAGAGCAGGGAATTCTTTTATCAACACCTGCTTTTTCAAGTCTTAAACAAGTCAACTCTGTTTGCTTCTGCGGTTGTTATGTCATCATCTTGTAAAGAGCACACACATCCCTCACTGTCTCTGTTTATTACAATTACACCCAGCTGGAAACATCTTGTATGCATTCACGCACAGAGCACAGACCTTTTTAATGATACATATCAAATATATCATTGAATTAGCATGTTACGTGGGTGTGCGTTTTGTAGCAATAGAAATCGTATATTTGAGTGTAACGCTCAATGGTTCAGTTGTAGAATTAAGAGACAGAAGGAACCGGAACACGTGGAAGCAAGGTGGATAATAATGCCACGAACGCAAACGCCATGGAGTGACGTCAGACGGTGACTGTCAGCGGATTTGATCTTGTGTCAAAACAACTTTGAATATTAATGTATTACTTCAATTTGAACTCATTTGAGTGGATTATTATTAGGCCCATGAGGACGGTTGATGAAGCGCGGTCGTGAGTTAAGTGGCGTTCACTTAAAACCGTACAGCACTTATTCAGGTGCGTGACTTTGAAGGACTTTTGAGGATGAATTGCGACGTTACAAACGTTTGTGTGGTGTTGCTTCCTATATGTATTTATTAAAAGCTGATGTGTGTACGCCAAGGCACATTTTTTTCATTAAAAAAAATCCCGAGGCACAACGCGGGCAGAAAACATTTTAAAAAATGAAACTCGGCAGCCGATATTGACAATAAAAAGTCGTTCTCGCAATTGGATATGAATTCAAACCATAACCAAGCATGCATCACTATAGCTCTTGTCTCAAAGTAGGTGTACTGTCACCACCTGTCACATCACCCCCTGACTTATTTAGACTTTTTTGCTGTTTTCCTGTGTGTGGTGTTTTAGTTCTTGTCATGCGCTCCTATTTTGGTGTTGATTGTCGTGTACGGATGTACTTTGTGGACGCCGTCTGCTCCCCACGCTGTAAGTCTTTGCTGTCGTCCAGCATTCTGTTTTTGTTTACTTTGCAGCCAGTCCAGTTTTAGTTTGGTTTTGCATAGCCATCCTTCAGTTTCAATGCCTTTTCTGAGCGGCACTCGCCTTTTGTTTATTTTTGGTTTAACACACGACGTACTTTGTGGACGCCGTCTGCTCCCCATGCTATAAGTCTTAGCTGTCGTCCAGCATTCTGTTTTTGTTTACTTTGCAGCCAGTCCAGTTTTAGTTTGGTTTTGCATAGCCATCCTTAAGTTTCAATGCCTTTTCTGAGCGGCACTCGCCTTTTGTTTATTTTTGGTTTAAGCATTAGACACCTTTTTACCTGCACGCTGCCTCCCGTGTTCCCGACATCTACAAAGCAATTAGCTACCTGCTGCCACCTACTGATATGCCGAGCTCCAGACAGCACAGACACTCAACAACGGCACATTATTTGCGGATTATAATTACATGGTTTGCTTAAAATGTTTTTAACCCAAGTAAGTGAAATTACTAGAGATGTCCGATAATATCGGCCTGCTTTAAAATGTAATATCGGAAATTATCGGTATCGTTTTTTAAAATTATTGGTATTGTTTTTTTTTGTTTTTTTTTATTAAATCAACAAAAGAAACACAAGATACACTTACAATTAGTGCACCAACCCAAAAAACGTCCCTCCCCCATTTACACTCATTCACACAAAAGGGTTGTTACTTTCTATTATTAATATTCTGGTTTCTAAATTATATATCAATATATATCAATACAGTCTGCAAGGGATACAGTTCGTAAGCACACATGATTGTGCGTGCTGCTGGTCCACTAATAGTACTAACCTTTAACAGTTAATTTGACTCATTTTCATTAATTACTAGTTTCTATGTAACTGTTTTTATATTGTTTTACTTTCTTTTTTATTCAAGAAAATGTTTTTTATTTATTTATAGGGATGTCCGATAATGGCTTTTTGCCGATATCCGATATTGTCCAACGCTTTAATTACCGATACCGATATCAACCGATACCGATATCAACCGATATATACAGTCGTGGAATTAACACATTATTATGCCTAATTTGGACAACCAGCTATGGTGAAGATAAGGTCCTTTTTAAAAAAAAATTATAAAATAAGATAAATAAATTAAAAACATTTTCTTGAATAAAAAAGAAAGTAAAACAATATAAAAACAGTTACATAGAAACTAGTAATTAATGAAAATGAGTAAAATTAACTGTTAAAGGTTAGTACTATTAGTGGACCAGCAGCACGCACAATCATGTGTGCTTACGGACTGTATCCCTTGCAGACTGTATTGATATATATGTTGATATATAATGTAGGAACCAGAATATTAATAACAGAAAGAAACAACCCTTTTGTGTGAATGAGTGTGGGGAGGGAGGTTTTTTGGGTTGGTGCACTAAATGTAAGTGCATCTTGTGTTTTTTATGTTGATTTAATAAAAATAAATTAATTAATTAATTAAAAAAAACACGATACCGATAATAAAAAAAACGATACCGATAATTTCCGACATTACATTTTAATGCATTTATCGGCCTGCCACATTTCTATTTATTTATCTTATTTTATTAATTTTAAAAAAAAGGACCTTACCTGGTTGTCCAAATTAAGAGTTGGACAATAACGGAATACCGGATATCGGCAAAAAAGCCATTATCGGACATCCCTAGAAATTACATAATGTCCCACGGCACACCAAACAATATCTCACGGCACAGTGGTTGAAAAACACTGATGTAGACCACAAGGAAGTGTTTTACATTTAGAAAAAAATATGATGCCTTTAATGCGCCTTATAATCCGTTGCGCCTTATATATGAGAAAAGATGGAAAATAAGACCATTCATCGGCAGTGCGCCTTATAATCCGATGCGCCCTATGGTCAGGAAAACACGGTAAATAATTAAAAAGATAAAAATAAAACGACTATTACTACGTATTGAAAGTACAGTAAAATGGAGTCCCAACCCCTGCAGGACAAATAAGGGATGGTCTCGTGAACACGATTACGACCGCTTTAACCTTTACTTTATCCTCTCAAAAAGGCTTAACCGAAAAGGGCAGACGGACCGTAAAAAAGCAAATACGGTGGTTAAAAAGTAGAATAAAAGACACGGCGAGCGAGTGCCGTGCTAATAGTGCTAACGTCTCCTGGGGGGGGTTGGTGTGTGATATGATGGCGTCTTCACCTGAGGCCATCTTTGCGCGTGCACCACACCTCTAAAAACGCCATTTGAAGCGAGCACCTGTGCTAACGGAGGACCTCCGATTAGCCGCACCTTTCTGCTAAAATGAGGTTTAGGGGGCAGCATGTAGGAGTTGTGCATCCTGGAGCGTGTCCAAGATCATTTTAGAAGTATTCCACAAATCAATGCCCAGCCCCCCCTTTTCCAACTACACGTCTTTTAGGACTGAATGTAGAGCTCTTTTTTTTTTTTTTTTGACATCTGGTGTCAATACTGGAGGTTCACTACTTCAAAGCAAACGGCCTGATAGCATTTGGCTCTTCTTGTCAGCATTCTGCCGTCTATTTGAGGCCGCATTGTGCTGCTCTCCAGATATGTGCTTTCAAGTGAAGGCTCCACATGTCTGAAGAGGCGATGGCATGTCTCGGGCGAAAATAAAACTAGAACGAGGACAAATTGGAAGTGAAGACGGAGGAAAACGGGGAGAGGATCCCCCGCCTGTTTGTCCACTCTTGAAAAGAATCTTTGGAATTTGATCCGTAAAGTCGGCCAAAAAATGTTGAGCCATCGTTTTTCCTGGCTTTTTTTTTTTTGTATTTGCATTGTTCGAGGTGACGGTTATGATTAATAACCGGCGGGAGAAGCGATCGCTTTTTTTTGTTCACTTCATGCAGGTTGAGCGTCTATTAGGGCTGGGTATCGTTTAAAAATGTTCGATACCAGTACCAATACCCTTAAAACGATACTGATACCAATCTAAGTAAGATTAAATATCTCAAATAAGGGTGATATTTGCTTATTTTCTGTCTGATAAGATAATTCTTCTCACTAAGCAGATTTTATGTTAGAGTGTTTTACTTGTTTTAAGTGTTTTGGTCCTAAATGATCTCAGTAAGATATTACAGCTTGTTACTGAGATTTGATGACCTATATTGAGTAAAACATGCTTGAAACTAGAATATCAACTGATGCAAAGCTGTGTCATCAACACTCACAAGTATAAAACTACTTTTTTAAAGTAATAATTTATTATTTCAAGCATGAAAAAAAAAATTCATGATTTTGACACAATTGTGTCTCATAATTAAAACAGATGACAGCCAAATGGACTTTGCTGATTTATTTAAATGAAACAATAGAAAATAGGTACTCATATAGTAGTACAGTTGGCACAATACAGTAAACTGACAGTTAATATATAAACATTTAACATTTCAAACAATTTTGAACAGAAATAGTTCATGCACATTCAGGTAAATTCCTCAAAATTACAATAAAAAATATTTTGGCCGGGGGCCGGGCTGTATATATGCGCACTAATTGACTGAAAGAGCACGCACTTGGTGCGATGATGTCATGTTATCGATGGAAAAATGCATTTTTAGACCATATGATTTGCCTGAGCGGCTAGGAAACCCCGAGAGTAACAAACGGTTGCCTTGTTGCCTTTCCATTAAGAACAAGTAATACTTTTTTAGTATAAGTTTGCTGGTTTCAAGAAATGTAATGCCGAGCTATATTATTATGTCAAGATAATGGCACTAGCATTTACTTCATTTAAGAATATTTTTCAACATATTGAGCAAAAAGGTCTCTTTTTCAAAAAGCGTGCGATCTGATAAACACGGATTGAACTACTCAAAACTTTATTTCATTTTTGTACAAGCTTTTGCAAGCTGAAGCGGACTCATGTTAAGTAACAGGAGTGAGTTAAAAACATGAACTATAGCCATTTCACATGTAACATGCAAACATGAAACACAGTAAAAAATGTATTTAAAATAAATACCATATTTTTCGCACTATAAGGCGCACTTAAATTCCTTCTCAAAAATCGACAGTTCGCTTTATAACCCGGTGCGCCTAATGTACGGCACAATTCTGGTTGTGCTTACCGACCTCGAAGCAATTTTATGTGGTACATGGTGTCATGATAAGTGTGACCAGTAGATGGCACTCACACATAAGAGATACGTGTAGGCTGCACTATGACGCCAGTAAACAACACCAAAGCTTTAAATGTTCCATTGAAAATAAAGAACATTACATACGATAAGCTATGAAGCCGCACTGCTTGATGGATTGTCAGCTCATTAAACATACGAGTATTATTATGGTGTGTGTATAAGGTAAGACATATTGATTCATATTCATATTATTATTATCTCGGTGACCTATTGCTGTTAAAACGTGTTCCTGTGATTCCTTGGCCTTGCCAGGCAGACAGCAGCGGCGGGTGGTCGCCGCACCGGGCACCAAGGAGGATGTCACGTATACGGCTGCAACCGCGAGAAGCTCTCCCGTGTTCTAATAGTAAATTGAGTAATCAAACAAGAGTCAAAGTCTTTTAAAAGACTGCAAGGCTGTTTGGTGGGGATTTATTCCATGTTGATTGCGATGTAACAAAGAAATGCACTTGGATTTGTGCGATCTGAATTTTTACTGGCATACGTACTCTTCTGGATTTTGATATTTTTAGCAGGAACACCGCACAACTGTTGTTACACGAGGCTCCCAAGTAGGATATATCGAATATACTCGATATATCGCAGGTTTGTCTCTGTGCGATGTAGAAAATGACTATATCGTGATATTCGAGTATACGTTCTCACGCCGTTGCTTTTAGCTATGGGCATTAAACTACAGGCTCTTCTCACTCTTTCTTGTCTCTCCTTCTCACAGTGACATAAAACAAGCGCACCTTCTTACATACGTCACATACAGTCGTGCAGAGAGGCAGCAGCATGGGTAAAGTTAGCTGTGATCCCAGCGGGGCCGTGCGAGTGGTAATACAAGAGAGAGAAGGTCCGAAACTGGTAACAAATGAAGGAATAATTAATTCCCAAGAAAAACAGCAGGGGGTCCATCGTCTGGCGGTGGTTTGGCTTCAAGTGGGAATATGTTGAACAGACAACCGTAATATGTCAAGTATGCGGCAAAAGCGTTGGTACAAAAAGTAGCACCACTGCTAATTTGTAGAATCATTTGAAAAGTCACCTGCTAGAGAATGAAGAGTGCTTGAAACTTCGCATGTCAACATCTCCGTTCGGTGCCACACTCAACAAAATGCCCAAGCAACCATTTCCACATCAACACCGTATGAAAAAACTAGTCAACAACAGAAGGAGATAACGTCCGCAGGAACCTACCACATAGCGAAGGACATACACTATTTGATTGCCTATTATGCAGCTCATTTTTATTTGACACTTATTGAAATATCTTGTGTGACATCATGCACTTTATTTGTTTTTAACTATTGTAGTGGCGTTCTGTACAAAAAGTGCACTTTAATTTAGTGTCATCTTAGTGACGTCATGCACAAAAGTGCACTAATAGCTTGTTTTAAAATGTCTCTGACAATCTTGCACTTTCTGTTTTGGATATGACATGAATGTTTGTGCCACTGCTTAATAACTGTTTAATAAATACACTTTTGGTAAATCGACTTAGTTGTGGTTTCCCTCTCTGCATGAAAGTTTAAAATGAGCATATATTAATGCAGTATGTGACAAAAATGTTTTAATGTAGACACATAGAATCATCATAATGCTGTGGTTATATGCATCAAGTTCATTCAAGACTAAGGCAAAATATCGAGATACCGTATTTTTCGGACTATAAGTCGCAGTTTTTTTTTCATAGTTTGGCCGGGGGTGCGACTTATACTCAGGGGCCACTTATGTGTGAAATTATTAACACATTAGCGTAAAATATCAAATAATATTATTTAGCTCATTCACGTAAGAGACTAGACGTATAAGATTTCATGGGATTTAGCGATTAGGAGTGACAGATAGTTTGGTAAACGTATAGCATGTTCTATATGTTATAGTTATTTGAATGACTCTTACCATAATATGTTACGTTAACATACCAGGCACGTTCTCAGTTCGTTATTTATGCCTCATATAACGTACACTTATTCAGCCTCTTGTTCACTATTCTTTATTTATTTTAAATTGCCTTTCAAATGTCTATTCTTGGTGTTGGCTTTTATCAAATACATTTCCCCCAAAAATGCAACTTATACTCCTATATGTTTTTTTCCTTCTTTATTATGCATTTTCGGCAGGTGCGACTTATACTCCGGTGCGACTTATACTCCGAAAAATCCGGTATATATCGTGTATCGTGACATGGTCTAAAAATATGGAGATATTAATAAAAGGTCTACTCCCAAGTTTCCTGGAAATCATCTTGACCGTTTAAAAATGAAAAAATAAAATGGCCTACCGGTGGTTGCGACAGTGTTGTCCTTCCCCTGGGTGAACACCACCATCCTGGGCCTGGTCGGGTTCTCCTTGTGCAGGTTCTGGGTCTTCCTCGCGATCTCGCCGATGTCGTCCGTCTGCAAACACGCGGCGTTATCAATCTAAGCGGGCAGATCGATAAGAGGCTCCACGATGCTTCCGCGGGAGGAAAATGATGGGCCATGTCGTGTTCCCTAAGTGGGGTGGAAATAAGTGCGTGAAGATTGCCCGGGCAACTCTCCGGAGTGCTCGCCTTTTGATCAAACGCGGCTGTCAGTGCCGCTTTATTATTAACTCATCACGATGTACGGCGCTGTTACGGCCGCCCCGCGGCGGGGTGAGCGCCCGCGATTGAGGTTGCACTGGAATCGAGAGCAAATATCGCGGTCAAGGCGAGTAATCAAACAAGATAGACGCCGCAGAACTAACTCAATGAGCTTTTTACACCTCTAAACGCTTTCCAAATGTGCTTTAATCAGCCCTGAGAGGTCCACTGAGAACCCGGGCTGAGGGGAAAAAATGGGTGTAACACTCTAAGTAAGTGCTAATGGTGAGGTTAATGCAGAGGCTGTTAGCAAGCCACGCTGCTAGGAGCAAGAGAGGAGGGGGGGGGGGAGCAATTTGTCACTGTGACTGGATACAACCACAAGCACTCCTCCAGACACTGAGTGCAAAACCACACTAGGCTTCAGCACATTGTCGCCCTTCGGTTTTATGTTCGCCGACATAAAAAAAGGTGCTCTACTCAGGTTTAAGGTGCTATGAGGCTTCAGGGGCGCAGACCAAACAAGGCCAACAGGCATTTAGAGTCCACCTGTAGCTTTTTTTGGTGAGAAAATAAAAGTGCATTTGGAAAGTATTTACATCGTTTCACTTTTCCCACATTTTGTTTTGTTAAAGCCTTATTCCAAAATGGAATAAACACATTTTGTTCCTCAAAATTCTTGGCATAATACCCCATAATGACAATGTGAAAAGTTTATATTTTATTTTTTGCAAATTCATTTAAAATAAATAAACAAATGTGCATGTACACATTTTTTGTCCTCAAAATTCTACAGACAATACCCCATAATGACAATGTGCAGAGTTTTTTTTTTTTTTTTGCAAATTTATTAAAAATAAAAAAATAAAACAAATGTACATTTACACGTTTTTTGTCCTCAAAATTCTACAGACAATACCCCAGAATGAGAATATGAAAAGTTAATATTTTATTTTTTGCAATTTTTTTTATTTAAAATGAATAAACAAATGTACATGTACACATTTTTTTGTCCTCAAAATTCTACAGACAATACCCCAAAATGACAGTGTGAAAAGTATTTTTTTTAAATTTTTTGCAAATTTATTAAAAATACAAAACTAAAACAAATGTACATGTACACATTTTTTGTCCTCAAAATTCTACAGACAATACCCCAAAATGACAATTTGAAAAGTTTATTTTTTGCAAATTTATTAAAACTAAAAAACTAAAACAAATGTGCATATACACATTTTTTGTCCTTAAAATTCTACAGACAATACCCTAGAATGACAATGTGAAAAGTTAATTTTTTATTTTTTGCAAATGTATTTAAAATAAATAAACAAATGTACATGTACACAATTTTTTTCCTCAAAATTCTACAGACAATACCCCAGAATGACAATGTGAAAAGTTTATATTTTATTTTTTGTTAATGTATTTAAAATAAATAAACAAATGTGCATGCACACATTGTTTGGCCTCAAAATTCTACAGACAATACCCCAGAATGACAATGTGAAAAGTTTATATTAAATTTTTTGCAAATGTATTTAAAATAAATAAACATGTACACATTTTTGTCCTCAAAATTCTACAGACAATACCCCAGAATGACAATGTGAAAAGTTTATATTTTATTTTTTGCAAATGTATTTAAAATGAATAAACAAATGTACATGTACACATTTTTTGTCCTGAAAATTCTACAGACAATACCCCAAAATGACAATGTGAAAAGTATTTTTTTAAATTTTTTGCAAATTTATTAAAAATACAAAACTAAAACAAATGTACATGTACACATTTTTTGTCCTCAAAATTCTACAGACAATACCCCAAAATGACAATTCGAAAAGTTTTTTTTTAATTTTTTGCAAATTTATTAAAACTAAAAAACTAAAACAAATGTACATGTACACATTTTTTGTCCTTAAAATTCTACAGACAATACCCCAGAATGACAATGTGAAAAGTTATTTTTCTATTTTTTGCAAATGTATTTAAAATAAATAAACAAATGTACATGTACACAATTTTTTTCCTCAAAATTCTACAGACAATACCCCAGAATGACAACGTGAAAAGTTTATATTTTATTTTTTGCAAATGTATTTAAAATAAATAAACAAATGTGCATGTGCACATTTTTTGTCCACAAAATTCTACAGACAATACCCCAGAATGACAATGTGAAAAATGTTTTTTTTAATTCTTTGCAAATGTATTAAAAATAAAAAAACTAAAACAAATGTACATGTACACATGTTTTGTCCTCAAAATTCTACAGACAATACGCCATAATGACAATGTGCAGATTTAAGAAAAAATAAAAAAATAAAAATCACATGTACATGAGTATTCACAGCCTTTGTATAATACTTTGTTGATGCACCTTTGGCAGCAATTACAGCCTCTAGTCTTTCCGAATACGATGGCACAAGCTTGGCACACCTATCTTTGGGCATTTTCACCCATTCCTCTTTGCACATTCCTCTCAAGCTCCGTCAGGTTGGATGGAAAGTGTCGTTTTTTCTACGGAGACATCCTGGATGAAAACCAACGCTTCCCATCCAACTTGAGGCTGCAGTTGCTGCCAAAGGTGGATCAACAAAGTATTGAGGAAAGGCTGTGAATACTCATGTACATGTGATTTTTTTTAATTTTTTTTTTTTTTTTAAATTAGCAACATTTAAAAAAAAAACCTCTTCATGTTGTCATTATGGGGTATTGTGTGTAGAATTTTGAGGACAAAAAATAATTTATTCCATTTTGGAATAAGGCTGTAACATACTCAAAGGTAGGAAAAAGTGATGTGCTGCGAATATTTTACATATGCACTGTGGTTTCCTGCCTAAAAGGGTAGCGGAAAAAGTTGAATAAAAGTACATGTATGATTTATTGTGGCCATTTAGCAAATGCTGAACTAAACGCGGGACTACTTTAAACGAATAAAAAAGCTAACTGTTAATATTGCACACAAACTTGGATTGATGTAAAAGCTCTTAGCAACCAGTCAATCAGGTATTTAAACTAAACGGGCAGCGGAATAAGTCCCAAAACAAGACATCAAAGTACATATATTACATGGTGATGTCATTGTTGGGAAGAAGACGTTGGCATTCTCTCTCTTTATCAAAGTATGCAAAATACGACAAGTCGGGTCGCAACAAAGCAGAATTCCAACAATAACAATGACAACATTTTTGTTAGTTAAGAATTTAATAGGATATTTAGTAACCAGGAGAGGGCGCAAGTCATTGAGGTAATTCAACTAGTCTGCTGCCTAAACGGGCAGCAGAAGAAGTCGAAACAAGTAATAAAAGCACATGTATGATTTATTATGGCAATTTAGCAAACGCTAAGTCATTGAGGTTATTCAACTAGTCTGCTGCCTAAACGGGTAGCGGAAGAAGTCGAAACAAGTAATAAAAGCACATGTATGATTTATTGTGGCAATTTAGCAAACGCTAAGTCATTGAGGTTATTCAACTAGTTTGCTGCTTAAACGGGTAGCGGATGAAGTCGAAACAAGTAATGAAAGTACATGTATGATTTATTGTGGCAATTTAGCAAACACTAAGTCATTGAGGTTATTCAACTAGTTTGTTGCCTAAACGGGTAGCGGAAGAAGTCGAAACAAGTAATAAAAGCACATGTATGATTTATTGTGGCAATTTAGCAAACGCTAAGTCATTGAGGTTATTCAACTAGTTTGCTGCCTAAACGGGTAGCGGATGAAGTCGAAACAAGTAATAAAAGTAAATGTATGATTTATTGTGGCAATTTAGCAAACGCTAAGTCATTGAGGTAATTCAACTAGTTTGTTGCCTAAACGGGTAGCGGAAGAAGTCGAAACAAGTAATAAAAGCACATGTATGATTTATTGTGGCAATTTAGCAAACACTAAGTCATCGAGGTAATTCAACTAGTTTGTTGCCTAAACGGGTAGCAGAAGAAGTCGAAACAAGTAATTAAAGCACATGTATGATTTATCGTGGCAATTTAGCAAATGCTAAGTCATTGAGGTTATACAACTAGTTTGTTGCCTAAACGAGTAGCGGAATAAGTCGAAACAAGTAAAAAAATCACATGTATGATTTTTTGTGGCAATTTAGCAAACGCTAAGTCAGTGAGGTTATTCAACTAGTCTGCTGCCTAAACGGGTAGCGGAAGAAGTCGAAACAAGTAATAAAAGCACATGTATGATTTATTGTGGCAATTTAGCAAACACTAAGTCATCGAGGTAATTCAACTAGTTTGTTGCCTGAATGGGTAGCGGAAGAAGTCGAAACAAGTAATAAAAGCACATGTATGATTTATTGTGGCAATTTAGCAAACACTAAGTCATCGAGGTAATTCAACTAGTTTGTTGCCTAAATGGGTAGCGGAAGAAGTCGAAACAAGTAATAAAAGCACATGTATGATTTATTGTGGCAATTTAGCAAACACTAAGTCATTGAGGTTATTCAACTAGTTTGTTGCCTAAACGGGTAGCGGAAGAAGTCGAAACAAGTAATAAAAGCACATGTATGATTTATTGTGGCAATTTAGCAAACGCTAACTCATTGAGGTTATTCAACTAGTTTGCTGCCTAAACGGGTAGCGGATGAAGTCGAAACAAGTAATAAAAGTAAATGTATGATTTATTGTGGCAATTTAGCAAACGCTAAGCCATTGAGGTTATTCAACTAGTTTGTTGCCTAAACGGGTAGCGGAAGAAGTCGAAACAAGTAATAAAAGCACATGTATGATTTATTGTGGCAATTTAGCAAACACTAAGTCATCGAGGTAATTCAACTAGTTTGTTGCCTAAACGGGTAGCAGAAGAAGTCGAAACAAGTAATTAAAGCACATGTATGATTTATCGTGGCAATTTAGCAAATGCTAAGTCATTGAGGTTATACAACTAGTTTGTTGCCTAAACGAGTAGCGGAATAAGTCGAAACAAGTAAAAAAAATCACATGTATGATTTATTGTGGCAATTTAGCAAACGCTAAGTCATTGAGGTTATTCAACCAGTCTGCTGCCTAAACGGGCAGCGGAAGAAGTCGAAACAAGTAATAGAAGCACATGTATGATTTATTGTGGCAATTTAGCAAACACTAAGTCATTGAGGTTATTCAACTAGTCTGCTGCCTAAACGGGCAGCGGAATAAATCAAAACAAGACATCTAAATACATGTATTACATATATATATATATATATATATATATATATATATATATATATATATATATATATATATATATATATTCTTCTTAGGAACAAGGACTTGGTATTTTTGGAAGTACTTTCTTTTTATCTTAACAAAAGTACACAAAACTCGACATGTCGGGTAGCAACTAAGCCAAATTCCAACAAGGCAATTTGATTGAGTTCATAATAACCAGGAGAGGTAATTCAACAGAATTGGCAATGGAAAAAATCAAAACAAGACATCAAAGTACAAACATTACATGTTTATATTCTTTAAAAACATTATTATTATTTTTTTTTTAAATAAAAGTATACAAAATCCATCCATCCATCCATCCATTTTCTATTGCTTATTCCCCTTTGGGGTCGCGGGGGGCGCTGGAGCCTATCTCAGCTACAATCGGGCGGAAGGCGGTGTACACCCTGGACAAGTCGCCACCTCATCGCAGGGCCAACACAGATAGACAGACAACATTCACACTCACATTCACACACTAGGGCCAATTTTAGTGTTGCCAAAATTTAATTAAAAATATGTAAAAAAATATTATTATAAAATATATAATACTACAAAACCCAAAACCAGTGAAGTTGGCACGTTGTGTAAATGGTAAATAAAAATTGATTTGCAAATCCTTTTCAACCTATATTCAATTGAATAGACTGCAAAGACAAGATATTTAACGTTCGAACTGGTAAACTTTGTTATTTTTTTTGCAAATATTAGCTCATTTGGAATTTGATGCCTGCAGCATGTTTCAAAAAAGCTGGCACAAGTGGCAAAAAAGACTGAGAAAGTTGAGGAATGCTCATCAAACATTTGTTTGGAACATCCCACAGGTGAACAGGCTAATTGGGAACAGGTGGGTGCCATGATTGGGTATAAAAGCAGCTTCCATGAAATGCTCAGTCATTCACAAACAAGGATGGGGCGAGCTTCACCACTTTGTGAACAAATACGTGAGCAAATTGCCCAACAGTTTAAGAACAACATTTCTGAACCAGCTATTGCAAGGAATTTAGGGATTTTACCATCTACGGGCCGTAAAATATTCAAAAGTTTCAGAGAATCTGGAGAAATCACTGCACGTAAGCGATAATATTACGGACCTTCGATCCCTCAGGTGGTACTGCGTCAAAAAGCAACATCCGTGTGTCAAGGATATCACCACATGGGCTCAGGAACACTTTAGAAAACCACTGTCAGTAACTACAGTTTGTCGCTACATCTGTAAGTGCAAGTTAAAACTCTACTATGCAAAGCGAAAGCCATGTATCAACAACACCCAGAAACGCCGTCGGCTTCGCTGGGCCCGAGCTGAAAAAAATTAAGTTTCTCAGTTCGAACATTAAATATCTTGTCTTTGCAGTCTATTCAATTGAATATAAGTTGAAAAGGATTTGCAAATCATTGTTTTTATTTACCATTTACACAACGTGCCAACTTCACTGGTTTTGGGTTTTGTAAATAAAAGCTACAATATAATTAACAGTGATACAACCATAGCATTGTGGCTAATATAAACAGTACACCTTTCTTTGTCTGTGATATTACGGCATTATCAGACATGTTGACCCGGTGATGTCAGAGCATCAATGATGAACAATTTTCCAGATCAATAACACATTTTCATGTGACGAAAGAACAATAATAATGCAATTTAGAAGTGTTGCAGTAAATGTCAAAGAACAAGCCCTCACACTATTGCCCTTTGTGTGTTGTCTGTTTTTTTTTGTTTTTTTTACTCCCACTAGCCTCCATCAGTCCTTCACCTGTCCCCCCCCCCCCCCCTCCTCTTTCCTCCTCCAAAGTGCCATCAGAGCATTCCTATTCCGGTCACGTTGATCACAGCGTTAGCGATGCCGGATGACAATTATTCACACGTCGAAAGAAAGATCAGATACGAGAAAAAAATATAGTTTGACGCGTAAGAGAGTGTGATGTCTAAAAATGATTTTTAATTTGCTTATTAGGGGCCTCTGGTGTGTGTTTTAAAAATTATATATGCAAGGGTGGCAAGACGCGAAGCATCAGGGGGATAACAAGGATGGCAACCTGATGAGCTAAAGGCTCCAAAAGGACGTGTCGGCTTCCCGAGAGGCTTTTCAAAATTCAATAAATAACATCTGTAGGCGATGTCGGCTGTACACCCGGCAAGAGTGCGTCATAACACACACACACACACAGAGAGAGTGAAAAAGAGTGAGGGAGAGAGACGGCGCTGAACAAAGAAACCATGACGACTGCCAGGTTGCCATGGCAACTGCATCCAGGCCCGCAGAGTATAATAGCACATCAATCACTGTCCGAAAAAGAACTTCATTATCAGCAAAAAATAAAATAAGAAAGATGTGTTTGTAGCAGGAGAGGCTAACTCACCTCAAAGCCCAGCTTTTTGCCAAACGCCGCCGCCTCCTGCAATTTAAAAAAAAAAAAAAAACAGCAGTTAATGACAAAGTGGCGAAGCACCTGAGGCATGCAGGTGGTATCGCCCCGATAGCAACATATTTCATCACACGGTGTATAAATAGTGCTAAGAGGCGAGGTCATTGAGTGTAATGCGTGACTCATTTGCTCATCAGAGCGCTGTGGAATCATTTTTCCCCCCGTAGACGTCAAAGGAAACAGAAATTGTCTGTTCCAGAGTCAAGCTGCGGCCATCTTAGGCAGGGAACATTTTCGGTAAATATTATTGAAGTGCCTTACGAATGCAGAAAGAGGTTGACCATTGTGATAAGGGAAATCACAATAGGACTCAGTAAGTTTCAGTATATTGGCAAATGTATTATTATAAAATAATAATTGCACTATTTAGAATTTAATTTGACAAAAATAATAGCTTAAGCCCTTGTCTAATATTTTTTCCAATTATTATTATTTTTTTAACATTTATTATTTATATACAATTTCTATCAAATTTACATTTTTACCTTTTTAAAATATATATATTTTTTAGTAGTGCAATTTTCTTTTAAATCCAGGGGTGCAGACCAAACAAGGCCACCTGTAGCTTTTTTTGGTGAATAAAAAAGAAAGAAAAAGGGGGCATCAAACAAGGTCATTCAACGACAGTGCATCCGTTTCACTTTTTTCACATTTTGTTATGTTAAAGCCTTATTCCAAAATGGAATAAACATTTTTTTCTCCCTCAAAATTCTAGACACAATACCCCATAATGACAATGGGACATTTTTATTTTTGCAAATTTATTAAAAATAAAAAACTAAAGAAATGTATATGTAAATAAGTATTCACAGCTTTTGTATAATACTTTGTTGATGCACCCTTGGCAGCAATTACAGCCTCAAATCTTTTAGAATAAGTGAAATCACAATAGGACTCAGTAGGAGGTTTCAGTAAATTGTCAAATGTATTGATTTTTATGTGCGGTTTTCAAATAAATACCATCAATTTTGATTATAATAAAATAATAATAGTGGCACAATTTAGAATTTAATTTGACAAAAATAATAGCCTAAGCCATTGTCTAATATTTTTTCTAATTATTATTTTTTTTTTACATTTATTATTTATATACAATTTCTATCAAATTTACATTTTTACCTTTTTAAAATATGTATTTTTTTATTAGTGCAATTTTCTTTTAACTCCAGGGGTGCAGACCAAACAAGGCCAACAGGCATTTAGAGTCCACCTGTAGCTTTTTTTGGTGAAAAAAGAAAGAAAAAAGGGTCATCAAACAAGGTCATTCAATGACAGTGCATTCGTTTCACTTTTTCCACATTTTGTTATGTTAAAGCCTTATTCCAAAGTGGAATAAACATATTTTCCCCTCAAAATTCTAGACACAATACCCCATAATGACAATGGGAAATTTTTATTTTTGCAAATTTATTAAAAATAAAAAAACTAAAGAAATGTATATGTAAATAAGTATTCACAGCTTTTGTATAATACTTTGTTGATGCACCCTTGGCAGCAATTACAGCCTCAAATCTTTTAGAATAAGTGAAATCACAATAGGACTCAGTAGGAGGTTTCAGTATATTGGCAAATGTATTGATTTTTATGTGCGGTTTGCAAATAAATACCATCAATTATTATTATTATAAAATAATAATAATGGCACAATTTAGAATTTAATTTGACAAAAATAATAGCCTAAGCCATTGTCTAATATTTTTTCTAATTATTTTATTTTTTTACATTTATTATTTATATACAATTTCTATCAAATTTACATTTTTACCTTTTTAAAATATATATTTTTTTTATTAGTGCAATTTTCTTTTAACTCCAGGGGTGCAGACCAAACAAAGCAAACAGGCATTTAGAGTCCACCTGTAGCTTTTTTTTGGTGAAAAAAAAAAGAAGACAAAAAGGGCTTCAAACAAGGTCATTCAACGACAGTGCATCCGTTTCACTTTTTCCACATTTTGTAACGTTAAAGCCTTATTCCAAAATGGAATAAACATTTTTTTCCTCCTCAAAATTCTAGACACAATACCCCATAATGACAATGTGAAATTTGTATTTAGGCAAATTTATTAAAAATAAAAAAAAATAAAGAAATGCACATAATCATAAGTATTCACAGCTTTTGTATAATGCTTTGTTGATGCACATTTGGCAGCAATTACAGCCTCAAATCTTTTTGAATAAGTGAAATCCCAATAAAACTCAGTAGGAGGTTTCAGTATATTGGCAAATGTATTGATTTTTATGTGCGGTTTTCAAATAAATGCCATCAATTATTATTATAATAAAAGAATAATAATGGCACAATTTAGAATTTAATTTGACAAAAATAATAGCCTAAGCCCTTGTCTAATATTTTTTTCTAATTATTTGTTTTTTTAACATTTATTATTTTAAATACAATTTCTATCAAATTTACATGTTTACCTTTTTAAAATATTTTTTTTTTATTAGTGCAATTTTCTTTTTACTCCAGGGGTGCAGACCAAACAAAGCCAACAGGCATTTAGAGTCCACCTGTAGCTTTTTTTTTGGTGAAAAAAAAAAAGCAAAAAAGTAGCAAAATTACGACAGTGCATCCATTTCACTATTTCCACATTTTGTTATGTTAAAGCCTTATTCCAAAATGGACAAAACACATTTTTTCCCTCAAAATTCTAGACACAATACCCCATAATGACAATGTGAATTTTAAATTTTTGCAAATTTATTAAAAATAACAATTACAGCAATTACAGCCTCAAGTCTTTTAGAATAAGTGAAATCACAATAGGACTCAGTAGGAGGTTTCAGTATATTGGCAAATGTATTAATTTTTTGTGCAGTTTTCAAATAAATACCATACATTATTATTATAATAAAACAATATGTTTTAGTTTAGTTTATGTATTTAGAATTTAATTTGACGAAAATTTAACAGCTTAAGCCCTTGTCTAATATTGTCTCTAATGATTATTTTTTTAACATCCATTATTTAAATACATTTTCTATCAAATTTACATTTTTACCTTTTTAATATATATATATATATATATATATATATATATATATATATATATATATATATATATATATATATATATATATATATATACACACACACACACACATTTTATTAGTGCAATTTTTTTTTACCATTTACCAACATTTTTTGGGGTTAATAATCCTATTTGACCCTCTGGGGCATTCATAATGTAATAGCAGTTAAAACCTGCCAGGACAAAAAAGCCCCCAGGGAGTTAAGAGTATATAAAAATATTTTTGGATTCATATTTTTCTTCTACTTTTATTTCCTTAAATCTCTTGATCGATTTCAGTTGAAATTAAAATAGCGAAAATGTCACTTTTTTATTTTTTATTTTAACCATTTGAGTGCCCATTTGATCTAAATATGTCAAATTTTTGATTTCAGAAATGTTTTTAATAAAATTAGTTATCATCCATATAGCAAATGTAGCCGGGTGCAAAAAATATTAATCAAATTTTTTTTATTATGACTTTTTGTCCCGGCGCTACTTAAGTGGGCTTAAATAGTTTCCCTGTATATCGTTTAAATCTGAAATAGTTACCGGTAATAACAATAACACAATTTAAAAACATATTAAAAAGAAAAAAATAATTCCATTTAGAGCAGCGGTGTCAAACTTGTTTTTATTGAGGGCCGCTTTTAACGAGTGGGTTAACCCTAACCCGCTAACCCATATGAATATACATGTATACATATATAATACATTAACAATATATTTTTTTACATAAGCTGCAAAAAAATATTTTAATTTTACTTTAAAAACTGGCAGCTCAGCCACCAGAATTTTACCGTAAAAGCATTGGGTTTTTACAGCATATACTTTTTTTTTTTATTAATGAAATGGAAAAACAATACCACTGTTTTTAGCGATAAAATTCAAGCAACAGAACTGCCCGTTTGTATGATTTTTTTTTTACCTTAAAATCTAGTTTTATTGTTTTTTCTGTTTGTGTTTTAATGTTTTAGTGTCTTACTGTAAATGGAAAAAACAGTACCAAAACTCAGTCGGGGGAATTTAACCGTAAAATGTATTGTCAATTTTACTGTCTACAATTTGATTGATCATTTGTTTTGAAATCAAGTCAAGCAGATATTTAAGTACAGTATTTATTTATTTTAACAACAAATATCTGTGGTATACATGATAATATAATATATTGATTTTGATAATATTGAATTTGAAAAGATATGCAATTGCATGCAGTACATGATTTTAAATGTCAAAAGGGACAGAACAAATATATTTAGTAAGAAAAGATTAAGCATTTTATTAACGCATATTATTTCCCAGGCTTTCGCGGGCCACATAAAATAATGTGGCGGGCCAGATTTGACACCTGTAACAACCAAAGTTATGGTCAAAAATACAGCAAGAATTGACCTGAAATGACAAAAAGAGTCCGCCAATGTACTCTTACGGCGTGTAGTTTAGTCGGGCTCAACACTTCAGTGGCATGTAGCAACTCTTGTTATTACCTCTGCCAGGTAAAACATTTTGATGAAAATGTCAAAAATGGAATAAGGCAGTGGTTCTCAAACTTTTTTTGTCATCCCCCACTTTGGACAAGGGGGAGTTTTCAAGCCCCACCTGCCCCCATCACCCCAACAGAGTGCTAATGCCAAAAGCTTTAACATTTTCAAATTTATTGAACATCAAGTTGTATACATTCAAACTCAATAACATAAAATAACAACAAGTTCAATAATAAATAAAATAACTGTGCAGCTGTGGTATAACTTGCATCAAGTTCAATAATAAATAAAATAACTTCCATCAAGTTTAATAATAAATAAAACAAGTGTTATAACTTGCATCAAGTTCAATAATAAATCAAAAAAAGTGTTATAACTTGCATCACGTTCAATAATAAATCAAAAAAAGTGTTATAACTTGCATCAAGTTCAATAATAAATCAAAAAGTGTTATAACTTGCATCAAGTTCAATAATAAATCAAAAAAAGTGTTATAACTTGCATCACGTTCAATAATAAATCAAAAAAAGTGTTATAACTTGCATCAAGTTCAATAATAAATCAAATAAAAGTGTTATAACTTGCATCAAGTTCAATAATAAATCAAAAAAAGTGTTATAACTTGCATCAAGTTCAATAATAAATCAAATAAGTGTTATAACTTGCATCAAGTTCAATAATAAATCAAATAACTTGCATCAAGTTCAATAATAAATCAAAAAAAGTGTTACAACTTGCATCAAGTTCAATAATAAATAAAACAAAAGTGTTATAACGTGCATCAAGTTCAATAATAAATCAAAAATGTGTTATAACTTGCATCAAGTTCAATAATAAATCAAATAAAAGTGTTAGAACTTGCATCAATTTCAATAATAAATCAAATAACTTGCATCAAGTTCAATAATAAATAAAATAAAAGTGCCACTTTGCAATCTCTGCAAAAAAAAAAAAGGAGGAGCTATGCATTTGGCAAGACAGGGCAAGTGACAGCACTTTGCCCCAGGAGAGCCACCTTGCTTCACTGTGAAACAGCACGGCTGTATGATCAGCTCCCATTTCCTCACACAGTGCAGAGAACAGTCGCACTTTCAGTGGTCGTGTTTTGATCAAATTTACCGCGCTCACAACATCTGTTAAAACCTCATTGAGTTCGGGGCTGAGCTGCCTTGACGCGAGTGCTTCCCGGTGAATGACACAGTGTGTGCCCGTCACATTTTTGTTTCTCTGCAGGCGCTGGCTCTGGCTTGACGACCTTTGAGGTGCGAGTCACAAATGTATATATTTGTGTAATTGTGGTCCACACATTAGCCTGCTACCCATCCGCGCGAATGTTTGTTCCGCTTAGCCCCGCCCCCATTAGTTACTGTTGCTATGTCTGTCAAACTTTCGCTCCTACCGAGAAATTTAAAGCCTACAGTAAAAATAAGTACCGGTAATTTCCATTTATGTATATAGCGGATTTCATAGACAAAATCACAAAGTGATTTACAGTGTGTATAGAAAATGAAAGCATAGTAAAAAAAAAAATCTAAGAATATAATAATAATTAAAAACATTTTAAGTGAAATTTCCTCCCGTTCCTCGCGCCCCACCTGTCATGTCTCTATTCCCCACCAGTGGGGCGCGCCCCACACTTTGAGAAACGCTGGAATAAGGAATGATTCATTCAACTTTAGGTATGATCCGGATCATTTTAACAGTGTTATCTTACGTTTACGTTACAACTAGAGATGTCCGATAATATCGGACTGCCGATATTATCGGCCGATAAATGCTTTAAAATGTAATATCGGAAATTATCGGTATCTGTTTCAAAAAGTCAAATTTATGACTTTTTAAAACGCCGCTGTGTACACGGACGTAGGGAGAAGTACAGAGCGCCAATAAACCTTAAAGGCACTGCCTTTGCGTGCCGGCCCAGTCACATAATATCTACGGCTATTTACACACACAAGTGAATGCAATTCATACTTGGTCAACAGCCATACAGGTCACACTGAGGGTGGCCGTATAAACAACTTTAACACTGTTACAAATATGCGCCACACTGTGAACCCACACCAAACAAGAATGACAAACACATTTCGGGAGAACATCCGCACCGTAACACAACATAAACACAACAGAACAAATACCCAGAACCCCTTGCAGCACTAACTCTTCCGAGACGCTACAATATACACCCCCCGCTACCACTTACCAACCACCTCAACCCCTCCCCCCCAACCCCACCCACCTCAACCTCCTCATGCTCTCTCAGGGAGAGCATGTCCCAAATTCCAAGCTGCTGTAATGCATTTTGTGACTTCAATAATAAATATGGCAGTGCCATGTTGGCCTTTTTTCCCACAACAAAATTAGGCATACTAATGTGTTAATTCCACGACTGTATATATCGGTATAGGTTGATATTGGAATCGGTAATTAAGAGTTGGACAATATCGGAATATCGGATATCGGCAAAAAAGCCATTATCGGACACCTCTAGTTACAACCTTTAACTTCTGAGTGTATGCTATCCCCCTCGCCTCCACCCACAGAGACAAAGAGAGTGGATGACTGCGAAGAGGGTTCACCCAATTTCTTTCAATTCGCTATGGATAGTTCAAACAATTATGGGCACATTTTGATAAACATTTCAGGAAAATGGGACACAGAACAATTCGATTTAGGGGATGATCCGGATCACAGCCTGGATTTTTAAATTTTTTTTTTTTTTTTTTACTATTGGCCGGGTGGAGGTCTGTGCTCTTCAATTACTTTTATAGTTTTGATACATTGAAAATGAACCAAAAATAAAAACACAAACATAAAGTAGCTCAAGCAGACAGTTTGTAAAATATGTTGAATTTAGTTTTGATTGATTGTCTATTGTATCTTATTTGGGGGGGGGGACTGTCTTGGGGGAGGTCAACATGGTGGCGCTCAAAGAGAAGGGGAGGAAATGACACAGAACAATAAGGTTAGTGCTCCCTGGAGGACAGTCTCAAAAGTAATATGTCAATCCATTGCTACACCGCGCGCACACACACACACACACACACACACACACACACACACACACACACACACACACACACACACACACACACACACACACACACACACACACACACACACACACACACACACACACACACTCTAAGAAGTCAATAAATCGCTACAGTCAGTTTGATAAAGAGCAAAGGTCAGAGGTCGTCTTCTCCTCTCCGCCTTTTACTTCTTTTAAATCGAATTTGTCAGTATCACATGAGCTTTTTTTTTTTTTTTTTTTAAACTCTCGCCTCTACTGCATGTAATGAAAGGGCCAGTGCTGCGGGGGCGCTGCCGAGCCTTGACTGCACAAAGAATAAAAAGCAACAACAAATGAAAATACAAACAAAAATAAAAGTCAATTAAAATACTATTTATATATGAATAAAAACCTAAAACAACAGAAAATTATACAAATTATGAAATAAAATAAATAATGACATTTTTTAACAAATAGACATAATAAATAATCTACAATAACAATGGAAATAAAAGTACAATGTTATAATTAGAGATGTCCGATAATGGCTTTTTTGCCGACATCCGATATTCCGATATTGTCCAACTCTTAATTACCGATTCCGATATCAACCCAAAACCGATATATACAGTCGCGGAATTAACACATTAATTTTGCCTAATTTTGTTGTGATGTCCCTCTGGATGCAATAAACAATGTAACTTTACCATGAATTGATTAACGTGGACCCCGACTTAAACAAGTTGAAAAACTTATTCGGGTGTTACTATTTAGTGGTCAATAGTACGGAATATGTACTGTACTGTGCAATCTACTAATACAAGTTTCAATCAATAAATCAAAAACAAGGTTTTCCAAAATAAGAGAACAACTTCAACTCCAGTTATGGAAAAAAATGCCAACATGGCACTGCCATATTTATTATTGAAGTCACAAAGCGCATTATTTTTTTTAACATGCCTCAAAACAGCAGCTTGGAATTTGGGACATGCTCTCCCTGAGTTAATCCTGATACCCACTACAACTATGGGAAATACTATACTTTGACTTTCACAAAGTGCATTATTATTATTATTTTTTTAAACATGCCTCAAAACAACAGCTACAAAAACAATGAAGGCACACAGCTTCAGTCCAGAATATACTAGAGCATACTTGCCAACCTTGAGACCTCCGAATTCGAGAGATGGGGGGGTGTTGAGGTGGGCGGGGGTGTATATTGTAGCTTCCCGGAAGAGTTAGTGCTGCAAGGGGTTCTGTTATGCTTATGTTGTGTTACGGTGCGGATGTTCTCCCGAAATGTGTTTGTCATTCTTGTTTGGTGTGGGTTCACAGTGTGGCACATATTTGTAACAGTGTTAAAGTTGTATATACGGCCACCCTCAGTGTGACCTGTATGGCTGTTGATCAAGTATGCCTTGCATTCACTTATGTGAGTGTAAAAGCCGCATATATTATGTGACTGGGCCGGCACGCTGTTCGTATGGAGGAAAAGCGGACGTGACGACAGGTTGTAGAGGACGCTAAAGCCTTTAAGGCATGCCCCCAATAATGTTGTCCGGGTGGAAATTGGGAGAATGGATGCCCCGGGACATTTTCGGGAGGGACACTGAAATTCAGGAGTCTCCCGGGAAAATCGGGAGGTTGAAACCGATACCGATAATTTCCGATATTACATTTTAAAGCATTTATCGGCCGATAATATAGGCAGGCCGATATTATCGGACATCTCTAATTATAATACATTTATTTTCAAGGATCCAAAAATACGCTTTTGTATTGTTTTGTTTTAGCTGCCTTGTACTATTAAAAAAAATGCATATAATGACTATATCGATTTAAAATATCTAATCGTAACATGTGAATCACTATTAAGTGCCACCAACGTCGGTATAACAAATATTATTATATATCTCAAACATTCTTACCTTGGAAATATAGCGAGGAACTTTTTTTTTTATTCCATTCACAAAAATCGCACAGAATGTTAAATAATTTAATAAGAAAAAATAGAGCAAGCCCAAATCGACCCAATCCCAGCTTTACAATACTTAGGATAGTGGTTGGCAAACGTCACCAACACTCGGCTATTAAATGAACTTAAAATATGACTTCTTCTATCCTTGTGGTAAATATTGGACACAATGTGTTGTCAAGCTTATGCGATACAAGTGTAAGCCACTGTGACACTATAGCTCTTTTTTTTTTAAATGATTTTATTTTATTTTTTATAAATGGCTGTGATGATAATGTAAATGAGGGATTTTTATTCACTGTTAAGTTGGAATTCTTATTAATATTGATACTGTTGTTGATATTATTAATTTTTGTTTTGACTACTTTTGGATTATTTCATGTCATGTTTGTGTGTTCTCTCAATTGCTCTGTTGATTGCTATTCTGAATGATGCTGAATTGTATTGTTATTGTATTGTTGTGTATTATTTTGTTGGACTGATTAATAAAAAAAAAATTAAAAAAAAGATAACCACCATAATGACCAACATTAAAATAAAGTAGTGTAGTAGGCCTAACTATTCATTAAAAACAAGGCAGAGTTTTTATTAACAAGTAAGTAAGTAACATTACACACAGTTTGAACAGTAACACTGTTTAATTAAGTGACTCTTTGGCTTACCATTAGATGGAGCTTACAGAGTTTGAGAATCACTGACTTAGGAGAAAACATAAAAATAATATATATACAGTACAGGCCAAAAGTTTGGACACACCTTCTCATTTCAATGCGTTTTCTTTATTTTCATGACTATTTACATTGTAAATTGTCACTGAAGGCATCAAAACTATGAATGAACACATGTGGAGTTATGTACTTAACAAAAAAAAGGTGAAATAACTGAAAACATGTTTTATATTCTAGTTTCTTCAAAAATAGCCACCCTTTGCTCTGATTACTGCTTTGCACACTCTTGGCATTCTCTCGATGAGCTTCAAGCACACCTGTGAAGTGAAAACCATTCCAGGTGACTACCTCTTGAAGCTCATTGAGAGAATGCCAAGAGTGTGCAAAGTGGTAATCGGAGCAAAGGGTGGCTATTTTGAAGAAACTAGAATATAAAACATGTTGTCAGTTATTTCACCTTTTTTCACGTGTTCATTCATAGTTTTGATGCCTTCAGTGACAATCTACAATGTAAATAGTCATGAAAACAAAGAAAAGGCATTGAATGAGGAAAAGGTGTACTGCAGGGGTGTCCAAACTTTTTGACTGGGGGGGCCGCATGGGGCTTAAAACATTTGTCCGGGGGCCGAAAGCCTGCATGCAAACTAACACACACACATATATAATGGATATATCATTAATAATAATAATTATTGGATATAAGGACGACCTCCTTAAGGTTTTTTTAATCAAATCAGAAATATCAAGCAGCTAAAATGCACCAAACATGGATAAGTGTGGAGAGAGTGTTATGCATTTTACCCATCATCCCTTGTAATGGATTTAAATGGGTGTAACTTAGATTTTTTGTGTGTGTGTGTGTGTGTGTGTGTGTTGATTGGGCATTTTTCATAATCTTCACAAAGTTCAATGAGCAGGTTGGTGGATTTTTTTCCCCCTGCGCCATGACTAGGGAAGGTTGTTTGGATTGGGTAAAATGAATAAATGATAGAGATGTCCGATAAATGCTTTAAAATGTAATATCGGAAATTAGCGGTATCGGTTTCAAAAAGTACAATTTATGACATTTTAAAACGCCGCTGTACGGAGTGGTACACGGATGTAGGATTTTCCCGGGAGACTCCCGAATTTCAGTGCCCCTCCCGAAAATCTCCCGGGGCAACTATTGTCCCGAATTTCTCCCGATTTCCACCCAGACAACAATATTGGGGGCGTACCTTAAAGGCACTGCCTTTACGTGCCGGCCCAATCACATAATATATACGGCTTTTCATACACACAAGTGAATGCAAATCATACTTGGTCAACAGCCATACAGGTCACACTGAGGGTGGACATACAAACAACTTTAACACTGTTACAATTATGCGCCACACTGTGAACCCACACCAAACAAGAATGACAAACACATTTCGGGAGAACTTCCGCAGCGTAACACAACATAAACACAACAGAACAAATACCCAGAACCCCTTGCAGCACTAACTCTTCCGAGCATGTCCCAAATTCCAAGCTGCTGTTTTGAGGCATGTTAAAAAAAATATTGCACTTTGTGACTTCAATAATAAATATAGCAGTTGATTTATTTTGCAAAACCTTGTTACATTGTTTAATGCATCCAGCGGGCATCACAACAAAATTAGGCATAATAATGTGTTAAGTCCACGACTGTATATGTCGGTATCAGTTGATATCGGTAATTAAGAGGTGGACAATATCGGAATATCGGCAAAAAAGCCATTATCGGACATCTCTAATAAATGCTCATTGTCCCTGCAAGTACAATTAATTGTTGTGTATATTTCATTGGCCGTCCGATGGCGAGGAAAAAGCCGCTATTAGATCACTGGCTATTTGTATACATCTCTCTCGACCATATTGAACTTGTGCCGTCTCACGGGCCAAATTGAAAACACCGGCGGGCCGCACTTGGCCCGCGGGCTGTAGTTTGGACACACCTGGTGCACTGTATGTATATATATATATATATATATATATATATATGAAATGATTCCAAATATTAATAGCAACATCATCAGTAATAATCAGAATAATAGTGATCCATTTAACAACAACAATGCAAAAATAAACAACTCAACAATAAATAAATAGAAAATAGTTGTTGACTGGCGAAATGCTATTTCTAATATTTTGACCCTCTCATGTAGCCAAATAAGGTGACCATTAGGTTGAAGCAGATGAGCGTATAAAAATGCAAATATGAAGGCTACTCGGGGAAACATAAAGCTCACATAATAGGCCGCCATAAACACCATCTTTGTCTTAAGGAGCCCACAGCATCAACATTTAATGTCTTCCATTACAAGCTGTTTTACACGTCACATGTTTTCTCTCCCCCGACAGCTTCTCGACGACGCTCCGTGTGCTCGCGCAGCTGTCGCCGCAATAACGCCGGCGTCAAGTGACGACCGTACCCGACAAACATGTAAAAAAAAAAATCCCACAGCGGGTATGAAAAGAAGATGGAGGGGAGATGGTTATGTGACACAAACAAGGTAACGTTGCTATGAAGCCATCAGAATGTGTGAGATGCTGCTGCTGTCACAGGCTTAAACAGTCCAAGGGATATTTTTAGCAAAGCTTAAGCTAATAATCCGCAGCCCCGCACATTCACAGGGGCGCCTGTCCACAATTTCACGCAGAGAGGAAACGCTCGCTTTTTTAAAACGCAGAAGCAGCTGATTGATGACTATTTCGTAAACGCGCGTCACACGACAGTGAATTGAATGTGATCTGTCCACAATCTAACCTTCATGCTGGTTAAAAAGCGGCAAGTGAAATGTCTCCAAAGTCACAATTTTTTGCGAGCTGCCCTAACAAAAGGGGCGATAATTAAACCAGGGGTGACCAAAGTAGGGCGCGACCCATCGAGTCGCTTGGTTTGGCCTACCTAATACATATTCATCCTGACCTCAAATTATGCACTAAGCAAACTAATCTGCTATCCAAGAATATACAAACCCTGTTTCCATATGAGTTGGGAAATTGTGTTAGATGTAAATATAAACGGAATACAATGATTTGCAAATCATTTTCAACCCATATTCAGTTGAATATGCTACAAAGACAACATATTTGACGTTCAAACTGATAAACATTTTTTTTTTTTTGCAAATAACCATTAACTTTAGAATTTGATGCCAGTAACACGTGACAAAGAAGTTGGGAAAGGTGGCAATAAATACTGATAAAGTTGAGGAATGCTCATCAAACACTTATTTGGAACATCCCACAGGTGTGCAGGCTAATTGGGAACAGGTGGGTGCCATGATTGGGTATAAAAACAGCTTCCCAAAAAATGCTCAGTCTTTCACAAGAAAGGATGGGGCGAGGTACACCCCTTTGTCCACAACTGCGTGAGCAAATAGTCAAACTGTTTAAGAACAACGTTTCTCAAAGTGCAATTGCAAGAAATTTAGGGATTTCAACATCTACGGTCCATAATAATTCAGAGAATCTGGAGAAATCACTCCACGTAAGCAGCATGGCCGGAAACCAACATTGAATGACCGTGACCTTCGATCCCTCAGACGGCACTGTATCAAAAACCGACATCAATCTCGAAAGGATATCACCACATGGGCTCAGGAACACTTCAGAAAACCACTGTCACTTGGTCGCTACATCTGTAAGTGCAAGTTAAAGCTCTACTATGCAAAGCGAAAGCCATTTATCAACAACACCCAGAAACGCCGCCGGCTTCTCTGGGCCCGAGATCATCTAAGATGGATTCATGCAAAGAAGTGGAAAAGTGTTCTGTGGTCTGACGAGTCCACATTTCAAATTGTTTTTGGAAATATTCGACATTGTGTCATCCGGACCAAAGGGGAAGCGAACCATCCAGACTGTTATCGACGCAAAGTTCAAAAGCCAGCATCTGTGATGGTATGGGGGTGCATTAGTGCCCAAGACATGGGTAACTTACACATCTGTGAAGGCACCATTAATGCTGAAAGGTACATACAGGTTTTGGAACAACATATGCTGCCATCTAAGCATCGTCTTTTTCATGGACGCCCCTGCTTATTTCAGCAAGACAATGCCAAGCCACATTCAGCACGTGTTACAACAGCGTGGCTTCGTAAAAAAAAAGAGTGCGGGTATTTTCCTGGCCCGCCTGCAGTCCAGACCTGTCTCCCATCGAAAATGCGTGGCGCATTATGAAGCGTAATATACGACAGCGGAGACCCCGGAATGTTGAACGACTGAAGCTCTACATAAAACAAGAATGGGAAAGAATTCCACTTTCAAAGCTTCAACAATTAGTTTCCTCAGTTCCCAGTCGTTTATTGAGTGTCGTTAAAAGAAAATGTGATGTAACACAGTGGTGAACATGCCCTTTCCCAACTACTTTGGCATGTGTTGCAGCCATGAAATTCTAAGTTATTTATTATTTGCAAAAAAAAAAAGGTTTATGAGTTTGAACATCAAATATCTTGTCTTTGTAGTGCATTCAATTGAATATGGGTTGAAAAGGATTTGCAAATCATTGTATTCCGTTTATATTTACATCTAATACAATTTCCCAACTTATATGGAAACGGGGTTTGTACAACAATTCTTCTTAACAAAAGAGAAATATAATGTTAGAGAAAAATGTAATTTAAGACATGTGTACGCACGTACAACACTTAAGACCTTCAGTATATCAGTATGTGGAATTAAATTATGGAATGGATTAAGCTAGGGCTGGCGATATATCGAATATACTCTATATATCGCGGGTTTGACTCTGTGCGATATAGAAAATGACTATATCGTGATATTCGAGTATACGTTCTCACGCAGTTGCTTTTAGCTGCGGGCATTACACTACAGGCTCTTCTCACTCTTTCTTGTCCCTCCTTCTCACAGTGACATAAAACAAGCGCACCTTCTTACATACGTCACATACTGTCGCGCGTGCAACGTCATACGCTCTTGCGAGCAGAGAGGTAGCAGAATGGGTAACGTTGGCTGTGGTGCAAGCGGAGCGGTGCGAGTGGTAATACGAGAGAAAGAAGGTGCGAAACTGGTAACAAATGGAGGAAGAATTCATTCCCAAGAAAAACAGCAGGGGTCCATCGTCTGGCGGTGGTTTGGCTTCAAGCGGGAAGATGTTGAACAGACAACCGTAATATGTGAAGTATGCGGCAAAAGCGTTGCTACAAGAAGTAGCAGCACTGCTAATTTGTAGCATCATTTGAAAAGTCACCTGCTAGAGAATGAAGAGTGCTTGAAACTCCGCATGTCAACATCTCCGTTCGGTGCCACACCAACAAAATGACCCAATTGAGCCTGGCGCCTTCCCCTTCCAGATCAACACCGTATGAAAAAACTAGTCAACAACAGAACGTCCGCAGGAACCTACCACATAGCGAAGGACATACACTATTTGATTTCCTATTATGCAGCTCATTTTTATTTGACACTTATTGAAATACATTGTGTGCCATCATGCACAAAAGTGCACTTGATTTGTTTTAAACTATTGTAGTGGCGTTCTGTACAAAAAGTGCACTTTAATTTAGTGTTGTTTTGATATGTCATTTTAGTGACATCATGCACAAAAGTGCACTGATAGCTTGTTTTAAAATGTCTCTGACAATCTTGCACTTTCTGTTTTGGAAATGACATGAATGTTTGTGCCACTGCTTAATAACTGTTTAATAAATACACTTTTGCTAAATTGACTTAGTCGTGATTTCCTTCTCTGCATGACAGTTCAAAATGAGCATATATTAATGCAGTATGAAGAAGAATGTTTTAATGTAGACACATAGAATCATCATACTGCTGTGATTATATGCATCAAGTTCATTCAAGGCTAAGGCAAAATATCGAGATATATATCGTGTATCGTGACATGGCCTAAAAATATCGAGAAATCGCCCAGCCCTAGATTAAGCAAATAAATCAAACAATGTACTAATATAGTCCACTTCAAGAAACTCTTCAAATTTCAAGTGTTTACAAAGTACAAAGAAGAAGAACCATGATAAACATTCTGAATTTATTTCATCCATCCATTTATTTTCTACATAATCTTACTCATCTCACCATATGACATATAATTTACTTCACCAATTATTATTTATTTAATTTTATTGTTGTTACTTATGGAGTATATGGTGAATAAATTGAGAACAGAATCAGAATCAGCTTTATTGTCATTACGCAGGGTAACGAGATTGAGGCCATTCCATACGGTGCAATGTGTGCATGCAAGGAAACAATGTGTAAGTATATAAAAATATAACAAATATAGAAGTGCAAAGAAAGGTGTGGCCCACAAATGTGACCCTGCACACTCTATACAGTGGGTGAAATGAATATATACATGAATATCTACATGAAAAAAAAACAGGAAGTGAACAAAAGTTTTAGCAACTGCTATATAAAAGAAAAGAGGTAGGATTAAATAAGCTCTGCTTCTTCCTACTCCTTTTCGAACATGTTGAATAGAGAAACTGGAAATTGTGATGTATCATTTTGTATGCATGCATGTTCCAAATAAACACCAACTCAATCACAGGCTCACTTGGGGCATCCCGATCTGATATCGATATCAGTCTGATATCAGTATTGGATGATATCGGCTTGCGAGTAAAATGTCTGATACAAGTAGTTTACTTCTAAATGTCCTTCAATAAACACACAAGATTGGCCTTTTCTTGTATTTTAGTGAAGTCATCTACTAAAAGGTAAAATGGTTGGCTATAGACTACTAGGAGATTTACACTAGAGATGTCCGATAATGGCTTTTCTGCCGATATCCGATATTGTCCAACTCTTAATTACCGATTCCGATATCAACCGATACCGATACATACAGTCGTGGAATTAACACATTATTATGTCTAAATTTGTTGTGATGCCCCGCTGGATGCATTAAACCAGTGGTTCTTAACCTTGTTGGAGGAACCGAACCCCACCAGTTTCATTTGCGCGTTCACCGAACCCTTCTTTAGTGAAAAATAAAATGTTTGTTTTTTTTCAAATTCAAGACAAAGTTATATGTTCTTGGTAACACTTTAGTATGTGGAACATATTCTAAGTAACAAAGACTTAATTTAGAGTTATTTGGACACTAGGGGAACATATTCTAAGTAATAAAGACTTAATTTAGAGTTATTTGGTTAGGGTTAGAGGGTTAGGGCCAGGGTTAGAGGGTTAGGGTTATAATAAGGCCATGCCGAATAAGGCATTAATAAGTACTTAATAATGACTAGTTAAGAGCCAATATGTTACTAATTTGCATGTTAATAAGCAACTAATTAACTGTGAATATGTTCCCCATACTAAAGTGTTACCATGTTTTTTTACTGGTGCACAAAATGAACCGTGCATGAACATCACTTTGTTCAAAGAACAAAACCAACACAGTGCATAAACTTACAACAAATTACACACCTGCAAACCAGTCAGCTGTTGCCGTATCCGTAATACGCCGATAGGGAGAAGTTTGTATTTACACGATGAGTCGGGTGTGTTTTGACCTCCGCCGAACCCCTGACGCCGACTCACCGAACCCCTAGGGTTCCATCGAACCCAGGTTAAGAACCACTGCATTAAACAATGTAACAAGGTTTTCCAAAATAAATCAACTCAAGTTATGGAAAAAAGTGCCAATATGGCACTGCCATATTTATTATTGAAGTCACAAAGTGCATTATTATTTTTAACATGCCTCAAAACAGCAGCTTGGAATTTGGGACATGCTCTGCCTGAGATAATCCTGACACCCACTACAACTATGGGAAGTACTATACTTTGACTTTCACAAAGTGCATTATTTTTTTTAAACATGCCTCAATACAACAGCTACAAAAACAATGAAGGCACATAGCTTCAGTCCAGAGTATACTAGAGTAATAAAGTAAACAATAACATAGTCCTCCTTTAGTGCAATACTGCCTGGCATACTGTATAACAGGAAATTATAATCTGGGCTCAATCTGAACAGCCGATATGGGCATCTACATCAACTATATGATTTGCCTGAGAAGCTGGACAGGACAAAAAATAAAAAATAAATAAATAAAAAATTACTTTTTGAAACCGATACCGATAATTTCCGATATTACATTTTAAAGCATTTATCGGCCGATAATATCGGCAGTCCGATATTATCGGACATCTCTAATTTACACCCAATAAGAAAAATTGTGGCACAATTCATTTATTTATGTAATTATTTGACAGGGACAGTACAATTAAACATAGCTACCCACAGGTAACCGATGTCAAAGTACATAGGACTTCTAGCCACAGGCTAATTTGCAACCCTTGTCCTTGGTTAGGCTTTTAAATAAAAGTTGAGAGAAGTGTAAAACACATACAAACGGATTAAGACAAAAATAAAAATACATTGAAAATAATTGGCCCCATTTGTCCATAGTACATTCAGTTCTAGTGCTCACACTTCTTATTTTCCTTAAACCACTTTCAGTTTTGTGGTACTAATAAGCAATAATACTGAGGTTATTGAGGGGAAAACTCTTAGTTAATGGCTTACTGGTTGTATAAAAGGCCATGCAGAATAAGGCATTAATAAGTACTAGGGTTGTGAATCTTTGGGTGTCCCACGATTCGATTCAATATCGATTCTTGGGGTCACGATTCGATTCAAAATCGATTTTTTTTTTCAATTCCACACGATTCTCGATTCGAAAATGATTTTATCCCGATTCAAAACAATCCTCTATTCATTCAATACACAGGATTTCAGCAGGATCTACCCCAGTCTGCTGACATGCAAGCAGAGTAGTAGATTTTTGTAAAAAGCTTTTATAATTGTAAAGGACAATGTTTTATCAACCGATTGCAATAATGTAAATTTGTTTTGACTATTAAATGAACCAAAAATATGACTTATTTTATCTTTGTGAAAATATTGGACAGTGTGTTGTCAAGCTTATGAGATGTGATGCAAGTGTAAGCCACTGTGATACTATTGTTCTTTTTATTTTTTTTAATAAATATCTAATGATAATGTCAATGAGGGATTTTTAATCACTGCTATGTTGAAATTGTAACTAATATTGATACTGTTGTTGATAATATTCATTTTTGTTTCACTACTTTTCGATTGTTCTGTGTCGTGTTTGTGTCTCCTCTCAATTGCAGTTCTGAGTGTGGCTGGGTCGGGTTTGGTTTTGGGATTGGATGGCATTGTTATGGTATTGCTGTGTATTGTTTTGTTGGATTGATTAATAAAAAAATAAAAAATAAAAATAAATAAAAAACATTTTTTAAAAATGAGAATCAATTCTGAATCGCACAATGTGAGAATCGCGATTCGAATTTGAATCGATTTTTTCCCCACACCCCTAATAAGTACTTAATAATGACTAACTAAGAGCCAATATGTTACTAATTTGCATGTTAATAAGCAACTAATTAATGGTGAATATGTTCCCCATACTAAAGTGTTACCAATTTAAAAAGCTTTTTTCAAATCTAATAATACTGCTCCAACATATTTATTACCCTTGTCCAAACTACATTTGAGCATCTCTGTGAAGTGGCACATTTTCTCTCTGGAATTTTCCCCCACGGGACAATGTCAACAGGTCCAAATGAAGGAACTACGACGTTTTTCCTTTCTCCCATAACGGCACGGAGACAAAAAACTTCAGGAAAAGCTTTGGCGTTGATTAGTGTTGGACATGTCGAAGATTAGCGGCAAGACTGACCGGATTGTGATTAAATGTCTTATGTAGTGCCAGAGCGTCCATCCCTCTGTAGACCTCGGTGGCCAAAAAAGGCCTCATTGACTTGCATTAAAAACACATGTTTGCTTTCACTCCCACTATTACTACATTATAAAAGTATTCTGAAATGATCACTTTTAGTGTGCACTTTTACAACAAGTAGAGATAATATACTGGTACATGAAGAAAATCATGTTCATTCAATAGCAGTTTTTGCATGTTTGTGTACATTTAACTCTGCATTGTTTAGGCTATAAATAATTATGAAATGTTGCATTCAAAGACAGTGGGAACAATGTTTTGTGCCTTTATAATGCGGCGCCATGTGTGCAAAGTGGACCTCCGCTTTCAAGTGACCAAATATAACATCGCCCTTGCCTGGCAGTCCATTACACACCTCTGGCGACGGCCATCTATCTACCCCACAAGGGCAGCGGTGGAGGTCTGCTGGTGTGTGGGCGGGTCCAAAAGGTTAAACAAGCGGCAACGCGTATAAATATCTGTACGCTGATAGCGATCGCTAAATGGACGAGCGTGGGGGTTTGCATAAAGGAGAGCTGAGCAGAGAGGCGTTCACCTCAGTCTGCGGGGACTAATGGAAGTGGCGGCGGCGGCGATGATGGCGGCGGCCTCGTGCCGGGGGAGTTAGTTATCAGCCTGATGGCCTTATCAGCACTAAAGGCCTCTATCACGCATCTCACCTCGGGCTTTAACACGGGGTCAGACCAGAATGGCGCTACACACACACCTGCTGTCGCTCTCAAGGAGCCACACTTATTATTAGCTCACTAAATTTTACATCCAGATACCAGTTATTTTCATATATTTGTTATTATTGTATACTTCAGTTCAATTTGATTTTACTTTACATAATAATAATTACTTTTCATTGATTTGTATTCATTATTATTATATTTGTTTTTTTCCTTTTCATTGGTATTTTAATCTCCTGCACTGTAAGAAATACTTCCATAAATTCTTAGTATTTGTTATGTATAATTTCATAAAAATTCAGCGTTGGTAAATCATTTATGAAAACTAATGAAAAATAAAAACACTTTTTTCTAAAAATAAAAAAATAATTACAGTAGTAAAAATTGCAACACTCCACAAATAAGGCGGCCAGGCTGAAAATTGTTTTTTTCTGCAAAATTTTTAAGAATTGAGGTTGAGGGGATAATTAATGACATTTTATTTTTTTTAAATAAATTTAAAAAAAACAACAACAAAGGAGTAAAAACTGCAAACCTCCACAAATCAGGCGGAAATTATTTTTTTCTCCAATATTTATGCATTATACATACATTATTCATAGTTTGTATTTATTATCAATACTTTTATAAGAATTTTGGGTTTGTAGATAATCTATGAATATTTATGTAAAATAAAGGACTGAGGTCGTAAAAACTGCAACACTAGAAATATGGTGGAAAATGCTCATAAAAAGTAATTTTTTTCTGATTTCTAAGAATTCAGGGTTGGGCGATAATTACTGAAAATTAATTAAAAGTAAAGACCCTTTTTTTTTTGTATAAAAAAAAAAAAAATTACAGTAGTAAAAATTGCAACACTCCACAAAAAAACATTTCTGCAATACTTTGAAGAATTGAGGGTTAGGGAATAATAAATGACATTTTATTTAAAAAATAAATAAAAAATTTAAAAACAACTGCATACCTCCACAAATCAGGCGGAAATGATAAAAAAAAATAGTTTTTTGTCTAATATTTATGAGAATAATTACTCGCATTATACAATTACATTTATAGTTTGTATTTATTATCAATACTTTCATAAGAATTTTTGGTTCGTAGATAATCTATGAATATTAATGTAAAATAAAGGATTTAGGTCGTAAAAACTGCAACACCTAAGAATTCAGGGTTAGTCGATAACAGAAATTCCTAAAAATAAGGGTTCTTTCTGCATTATTTACAAGAATTCAGGGTCAGTGGCTCATTTTTTAAAATTATGAAAAAGAAATACTTTTTTAAAAATTATTATTATAAAATAATTAGTAGTAAAAATTGCAACACTCCACAAATAATGCGGCCAGGCCGAACATTTTTTTTTTCTGCAATATTTTTAAGAATTGAGGGTTAGGGGATAATTAATGCAATTTTATTTTAAAATAGAAACATTAAAAAAACAAACAAAGGAGTAAAAACTGCAAACCTCCACAAATCAGGCGGAAATGTAAAAAAAAGTGTTTTTCCTCCAATATTTATGAGAAGAAATACTTCCATTATACAATTACATTCATAGTTTGTATTTATTATCAATACCTTTATAAGAATTTTGGTTTTGTGGATAATTTTATGAATATTTATGTAAAATAAAGAACTTAGGTCGTAAAAACTGCAAGGCTCTAGAAAAATGGTGAAATTTGTTTTAAATAAATAATAATACATTTCCGATTTCTAAGGATTCAGGGTTAGTCGATAATTACTGAAAATTAATTAAAAATAAAGAAACATTAAAGAAATAATAATTATAGTAAAGTTAAAAAGTTAAAGTACCAATGATTGTCACACACACACACACTAGGTGTGGCGAGATTATTCTCTGCATTTGACCCATCACCCTTGATCACCCCCTGGGAGGTGAGGGGAGCAGTGGGCAGCAGCGGTGGCCGCGCCCGGGAATCATTTTGGTGATTTAACCCCCAATTCCAACCCTTGATGCTGAGTGCCAAGCAGGGAGGTAATGGGTCCCATTTTTATAGTCTTTGGTATGATAGTAGTACGAATTCAAACGCTCCGCAAATATGGTCAAAATGCAGATTTTTTTTAACGGAATTATTAAAATAAGAGTAAATTAAGAAACATTCTCCACAAAACAAATAATTAAAATAGTAAAAATTGCAACACGATGGCAGAAATTCCTAAAAATAAGGGTTTTTCTGCATTATTTACAAGAATAATGCAGAAATAAAACAAATAATTACAATAGTAAAAATTGTGGGTGGTCAGAGGCTTTAAATGTCCATGAGGAAGGAGCTTTTTTTTTTAAACTTAATGACAAAATAAGAACCCGGGACTTCAAACATATTTTAAGATGTATAGTGAAGCCTGCTTGTGAAAAAACTCATATAGCTATGGGCGGGGGTCAGAGGCTTTATCATGTCCATGAGGAAGGAGTTTTTTGTTTTGTTTTTTTACTTAATGACAAAATTAGAACCCGGGACTTCAAACATATTTTAAGATGTGTAGTGAAGCCTGCTTGTGAAAAAGCTTATCCAGCTGTGGGCGGGGGTCAGAGGCTTTATCATGTCCACGATGAAGGAGTTTTTTTTTTTTTTTACTTAATGACAAAATGAGAACCCGGGACTTCAAACATATTTTAAGATGTGTAGCGAAGCCTGCTTGTGAAAAAGCAATCTAGCTATAGGCGGGGGTCAGAGGCTTTATCGTGTCCATGAGGAAGGACTTTTTGGTTTAGTTTTTTTACTTAATGACAAAATGAGAATACGGGACTTCAAACATATTTTAAGATGTGTAGTGAAGCCTGCTTGTGAAAAAGCTCATCTAGCTATGGGCAGGGGTCAGAAGCTTTATCATGTCCATGGTTAAGGAACGTTTTTTTTTTTTTTACTTGATGACAAATGACAACCCGGGACTGCAAACTTATTTTAAGATGTGTAGTGAAGCCTGCTTGTTTTCGCTCATCCAACTGTGGGCGGGGGTCAGAGGCTTTATCATGTCCATGAGGAAGGAGTTTTATTTTTATTTTTTTAACTTAATGACAAAATGAGAACCCGGGACTTCAACCATATTTTAAGATGTGTAGTGAAGCCTGCTTGTGAAAAAGCTCATCTTGCTATGGGCTTTATCATGTCCATGAGAAAGGAGTTTTTTTTTTTAACTGAATGACAAAATGAGAACCCAGGGCTTCAAACATATTTTAAGATGTGTAGTGAAGCCTGCTTGTGAAAAAGCTCATCTCGCTATGAGCGGGGGTCAGAAACGTTATCATGTCCATGAGGAAGGAGTTTTTTTTTTGTTTTTTTTTACTTAATAACAAAATGAGAACCCGGGACTTCAAACATATTTTAAGATGTGTAGTGAAGCCTGCTTGTGAAAAAGCTCATCCAGCTATGGGCGGGGGTCAGAGGCTTTATCAATTCCATGTAGAAGGTGTTTTTAAAAAATGTAATGTCAAAATGAGAACCCGGGACTTCAAACATATTTTGAGATGTGTAGTGAAGCCTGCATGTGAAAAAGCTCATTTACCTATGGGCGGGGGGTCAGAGGCTTTATCATGTCCGTGAGGAAGGAGTTTTTTTGTTTTTTTTAACTTAATGACAAAATGAGAACCCGGGACTTCAAACATATTTTAAAATGTGTAGTGAAGCCTGCTTGTAAAAAAGCTAATCTAGCTATGGGCGGGGTTCAGAGGCTTTATCACTTCCATGTAGAAGGAGGTTTTTTTAAATTTAATGACAAAATGAGAACCCGGGACTTCAAACATATTTTAAGATGTGTAGTGAAGCCTCCTTGTGAAACAGCTCATCTAGCTATAGGCGGTGGTCCGAGGCTTTATCATGTCCATGAGGAAGGATTTTTAAAAAAAATTTTTTTTTACTTAATGACAAAATTAGAACCCGGGACTTCAAACATATTTTAAGATGTGTAGTGAAGCCTGCTTGTGAATAAGCTTACCCAACTGTGGGCGGGGGTCAGAGGCTTTATCATGTCCATGATGAAGGAGGTTTTTTTTAATTTTATTTTTTTACTTAATGACAAAATGAGAACCCGAGACTTCAAACATATTTTAAGATGTGTAGCGAAGCCTGCTTGTGAAAAAGCTAATCTAGCTATGGGCGGGGGTCAGAGGCTTTATCATGTCCATGTTGAAGGATAGTTTTTTTAATTTAATGACAAAATGAGAACCCGGGACTTCAAACATATTTTGAGATGTGTAGTGAAGCCTGCATGTGAAAAAGCTCAATTAGCTATGGCCGGGGGTCAGAGGCGTTATGTCCGTGAGGAAGGAGTTTTTTTGTTTTTTTTAACTTAATGACAAAATGAGAACCCGGGACTTCAAACATATTTTAAAATGTGTAGTGAAGCCTGCTTGTAAAAAAGCTAATCTAGCTATGGGCGGGGTTCAGAGGCTTTATCACTTCCATGTAGAAGGAGTTTTTTTTAAATTTAATGACAAAATGAGAACCCGGGACTTCAAACATATTTCAAGATGTGTAGTGAAGCCTCCTTGTGAAACAGCTCATTTAGCTATAGGCGGTGGTCCGAGGCTTTATCATGTCCATGAGGAAGGATTTTTTTAATTTTTTTTTTTTTTACTTAATGACAAAATTAGAACCCGGGACTTCAAACATATTTTAAGATGTGTAGTGAAGCCTGCTTGTGAAAAAGCTTACCCAACTGTGGGCGGGGGTCAGAGGCTTTATCATGTCCATGATGAAGGAGGTTTTTTTTAATTTTATTTTTTTACTTAATGACAAAATGAGAACCCGAGACTTCAAACATATTTTAAGATGTGTAGCGAAGCCTGCTTGTGAAAAAGCTAATCTAGCTATGGGCGGGGGTCAGAGGCTTTATCATGTCCATGTTGAAGGATAGTTTTTTTAATTTAATGACAAAATGAGAACCCGGGACTTCAAACATATTTTAAGATGTGTAGTGAAGCCTGTTTGTGGAAAAAGCTCAATTAGCTATGGCCGGGGGTCAGAGGCGTTATGTCCATGAGGAAGGAGATTTTTTTTTTTTTTTTTTACTTAATAACAAAATGAGATCCCGGGTCTTCAAACACATTTTAAGATGTGTAGCGAAGCCTGCTTGTGAAAAAGATAATCTAGCTATGAGCGGGTGTCAGAAGCTTTATCATGTCCATGAGGAAGAAGGTTTTTTTTGTTGTTTTTTTAACTTAATGACAAAATGAGAACCCGGGACTTCAAACATATTTTAAGATGTGTAGTGAAGCCTGCTTGTGAAAAAGCTATTCTAGCTATGAGCGGGGGTCAGAAGCTATATCATGTCCATGAAGAAGGAGTTTACATTTGTTTGTTTTGTTAACTTAATGACAAAATGAGAACCAGGGACTTCAAACATATTTCAAAATGTGTAGTGAAGCCTGATTGTGAAAAAGCTCATCCAGCTATGGGCTGGGGTCATGTCCATGAGGAAAGAGTTTTTTTTAATTGTTTTTATTTTTTTTTAACTTCATAACAAAATGAGAACCCGGGACTTCAAACATATTTTAAGATGTGTAGCAAAGCCTGCTTGTGAAAAAGCGAATCTAGCTATTAGTGGGAGTCAAAAGCTTTATCATGTACATGAGGAAGGAGGGTTTTTTTGTTGTTTTTTTAACTTAATGACAAAATGAGAACCCGGGACTTCAAACAAATTTTAAGATGTGTAGTGAAGCCTGACATTTTTGCAAAGGGATTATCCTTCAACGTTCAGACAAGAAACTCGTAATGATGATCTGGAGGTATTTCGAGGCAAAAAAAAGCACAAAGGTGCATGTTTTGAGCCCGCGGTGGCGTCGACACTGCGATCTGCGTCAGATTCCCACAGAGCACACACAGATATGCTGCATTAAGAAAGATTAAAAGGCATCCGCCGGGGAGATTAATCCAGTAATGATCATCACGTTGTCTTAAATACCACAATCCAGACTCAACAATCCCTTCTGCCCTTTGTGTGCTTTATCTCCTACGCTCCAGAGAGCACGTAAGGCAAATGGCGGCTAATTTTATGGGCAAATCTATTGCTACTGTGAGCGTTTTTTTTCTTCTTTTCTCCCCTCCTTTCCAGGAGGTAATCATGTCTCTCATTGGGGGCCGTATTAACTACCGCCATTAAAGAAGAGAAGGAGACGAGACATACCGCCCTGGATTCCGTGTCAGGTAGTCAAATAGGACGACGCGGGAGGAGTCAATTAAGCCGCCCTCCCGGGTTATCGCTCGACATGTCAGCCAATTAAATGAGGCGGAAATGTGGTTCGATTCCCACCGCCGCCACCTTCATCCTGGCAGGGGGAAGAGTGACACCGGCGGTATCCTCGCCGGAGCGAAGAGACGCCGCGCTTACACAATTGGTGTCGACGGGAGTTTTAGCGTAATTACCGAGTGGAACTCTTACTCACCGTCTCGTTACCGAACAGGATGTCCACGTAGGGCATGACCTGCATCAGGCCCTCGCTGAAGAACTGGCAGATGAAGGGCGCCGACAGGTTCATGCAGAAGATTTTGTTGCTTTCCGAGGCGTGCTTGGCCACCTTGAGGATAGACTCCACGGACACGGTGAGGAAGAAGCCCTGGGAACCACACAAGAATGCATTTCCGTTAACAAAAATAATGTGCAGCGTTACAGAATTGGTATACAAACCCCAAAACAAGTGAAGTTGGCACGTTGTGTAAATGGTAAATAAAAACAGAATACAATGAGTTGCAAATACTTTTCAACTTATATTCAATTGAATAGACTGCAAAGACAAGATATTTAATGTTCAAACTGAGAAACTTCTTTTTTTTTGGGCAAATAATCATTAACTTAGAATTTAATAGCAGCAACACATTGCAAAAAAGTTGGCACAGGGGCATGTTCACCACTGTGTTACATGGCCTTTCCTTTTAACAACACTCAGTAAACGTTTGGGAACTGAGGAGACCAATTTTTGAAGCTTTCCAGGTGGAATTATTTCCCATTCTTGCTTGATGTACAACTTAAGTTGTGGAATTTTAGGCTTCATAATGTGCCACACATTTCGTTTTGGACAATTCCATGCTCCCAACCTTGTGGGAACAGTTTGGAGAAGACCCTTTCCTCTTCCAACATGACTGTGCACCAGTTCACAAAGTAAGGTCCATAAAGACATGGATGACAGAGTCTGGTGTGGATGAACTTGACTGGCCTGCACAGAGTCCTGACCTGAACTAGATAGAACACCTTTGGGATGCATTAGAACGGAGACTAAGAGCCAGGCCTTCTCCACCAACATCAGTGTGTGACCTCACCAATGCGCTTTTGGAAGAATGGTGGAAAATTCCTATAAACACACTCTGCAACCTTGTGGACAGCCTTCCCAGAAGAGTTGAAGCTGTAATAGCTGCAAAAGGTGGACCCACATCATATTGAACCCTATGGGTTAGGAATGGGATGGCACTTCAAGTTCATATGTGAGTCAAGGCAGGTGGCCAAATACTTTTGGCAATGTAGTGTAGAATACTGTAAACCGCAACAGGTAAGTGTAAAAAAAACCCCAACAACATTATGATTTGTACATTTTCAGAATGTGCTTGTTCTACAAACCCCGTTTGTGGGAAATTGTGTTAGATGTAAATATAAACGGAATACAATGATTTGCAAATCATTTTCAACCCATATTCAGTTGAATATGCTACAAAGACAACATATTTGATGTTCAAACTGATAAACATTAGAACTTTAGAATTTGATGCCAGCAACACGTGACAAAGAAGTTGGGAAAGGTGGCAATAAATACTGATAAAGTTGAGGAATGCTCATCAAACACTTATTTGGAACATCCCACAGGTGTGCAGGCTAATTGAGAACAGGTGGGTGCCATGATTGGGTATAAAAGTAGATTCCATGAAATGCTCAGTCATTCACAAACAAGGATGGGGCGAGGGTCACCACTTTGTCAACAAATGCGAGAGCAAATTGTTGAACAGTTTAAGAAAAACCTTTCTCAACCAGCTATTGCAAGGAATTTAGGGATTTCACCATCTACGGTCCGTAATATCATCAAAGGGTTCAGAGAATCTGGAGAAATCACTGCACGTAAGCAGCTAAGCCCGTGACCTTCGATCCCTCAGGCTGTACTGCATCGACAAGCGACATCAGTGTGTAAAGGATATCACCACATGGGCTCAGGAACACTTCAGAAACCCACTGTCAGTAACTACAGTTGGTCGCTACATCTGCAAGTGCAAGTTAAAACTCTCTTATGCAAGGCGACAACCGTTTATCAACAACACCCAGAAACGCCGTCGGCTTCGCTGGGCCTGAGCTCATCTAAGATGGACTGATACAAAAAGTGGATAAGTGTTCTGTGGTCTGTTGGAGTCCACATTTCAAATTGTTTTTGGAAACTGTGGACGTCGTGTCCTCCGGACCAAAGAGGAAAAGAACCATCTGGATTGTTATAGGCGCAAAGTTGAAAAGCCAGCATCTGTGATGGTATGGGGGTGTATTAGTGGCCAAGACATGGGTAACTTACACATCTGTGAAGGCGCCAATAATGCTAAAAGGTACATACAGGTTTTGGAGCAACATATGTTGCCATCCAAGCAATGTTACCATGGACGCCCCTGCTTATTTCAGCAAGACAATGCCAAGCCACGTGTTACATCAACGTGGCTTCATAGTAAAAGAGTGCGGGTACTAGACTGGCCTGCCTGTAGTCCAGACCTGTCTCCCATTGAAAATATGTGGCGCATTATGAAGCCTAAAATACCACAACGGAGACCCCGGACTGTTGAACAACTTAAGCTGTACATCAAGCAAGAATGGGAAAGAATTCCACCTGAGAAGCTTAAAAAATGTGTCTCCTCAGTTCCCAAACGTTTACTGAGTGTTGTTAAAAGGAAAGGCCATGTAACACAGTGGTTAATTGTTATTTGCAAAAAAAAAAAAAGGTTTATGAGTTTGAACATCAAATATCTTGTCTTTATAGTGCATTCAACTGAATGTGGGTTGAAAAGGATTTGCAAATCATTGTATTCCGTTTATATTTACATCTAACACAATTTCCCAACTCATATGGAAACGGGGTTTGTATTTTTAAACAAAGAAAACAAGCTGAAATTGTCTTTATTTTTAAGTTATCATGCCGTGATTTTACCAGTCCGGCCCTCTATGGAGTAGATTTTTCCCTCATCTAAAATGAGTTTGACACCCCCGGGCTAGATTGCGGACAACACACCTCTACTAGACTATCGCGGGACATCCTATTGAAAACTGTAGGACCATTTAAGCTGCTAATTTGTGGGGTTGGAAGACACTCTTAAGGGTGTTTTCAGAGCACATGGCAACAAAGAAAGGGGGGAAAAAAACATCAACCGGCGTGGCCGAGCTCCAAGGGCCGCAGGAAACAACATGAACGTATCCGATGATAGCGCCAACAAAAGTCTGGTCTGGACTCTCCTTACTTGGAAACAAGAGAGGCAGGTCAGCTCTTTGTGTCAATGAATACAAATCAGGTAAGAAAACACCTTTGGGCTTTTCAAGGTGGAAAGCCGACACGGGGGCACACAGAAAGGCTCCTCCTTTGATACTGATCTCCTGGACCTCCTTTTCCAGCACCAAGCTGTCCGTCAAAAAAAAAAGCCAGCGCGGCACAAAGAGAAAAGTTTGAGCTGAGCGACACATTTAATCTGGCTGGGAATCTTCTCATTAAAGCGTGATGACATTAGCTGAAAAGCGAGCAGTCAATAAAATGTCAGACAAGCAGTAAGGCGACACTTTCTCCAGGTTGAGGAGGCGCTGGTGTCTAAGGGACGTCTTCCCCGAACTGGTGACACGTCTCTTTTACTCCGTGCCAACACGTCAAACGGTGGAGAGAGATCGTCTTCTCCGACACGGGTGCTTGAAAATAAACTGTCACTTTTAGCGCCGCGTTAGCGCTGATCAAAGCCCCGGCGGGCTCCGTCCAACATCCCGAAGACGCTGGTGAACTTTTAACATTGCAACTCTGCGGCTGCGAGCCGCTTCCTGCTGCCAGAAGCATGACGCAACATTTCCCAGAAGTCAAGGGACTGTCTGGTGATTACTTGGATTGCTTTTTATTTGGTTTCACTGCGCAGGGTGGTGGTTTCCCCTCATAACTGTCGGGAGGAGTGATCGCATCAACAATGGGAGACATCTGTGACGCTCGTGCATGAGCGAGTCAATTATTTCAAGTCAAACCTATTATTTATATCTGCAATCATCAATAACTAGCAAGAGGATCAATGGTGTTGATGATGTTGTAAATTTATCTTGCACCTGCTTGAGCAAGCATACTGTTATCTTTGGTTGAGTGGATTATTTTCAGTTTGCTGTTAATTTATATTAAAAAAAAGTGGCGGTAATTATTAAAAACTGGAAGGACGAGTAATCACATTGACATTACAACACATCTATTATGCCCGTTCATTCGCTAACGTAAAGCAAAATTTGCGGATTATTTCAAGTCAAACCTATTATTTATATCTGCTATCATCAATAACTAGCGAGAGGATCCATGGTGTTGATGATGTTGTATGTTTATCTTGCACCTGCTTGAGCAAGCATACCGCGATCTTTGGTTTAGTGGATTATTTTGAGTTTGCTGTTAATTTCTATGCAACAAAGTGGCGGTAATTATTAATAACTGGGAGGACGAGTAATCGCATTGACAATACAAAACATCTATTTTGTCTGTTCATTAGCTAACGCGAAGCAAAATTTGTGGATGATTTCAGGTCAAACCTATTATTTATACCTGCTATCATCAATAACTAGCGAGAGGATCAATATTGTTGATGTTGCACATTTATCTTGCACCTGCTTGAGCAAGCATACCGCGATCTTTGGTTTAGTGGATTATTTTGAGTTTGCTGTTAATTTCTATTCAACAAAGTGGCGGTAAATATTAACAACTGAGAGGACGAGTAATCGTATTGACAATACAACACATCTATGTTACCAGGTTCATTAACGTAAAGCAAAATTTGTGTATTATTTCAAGTCAAACCTATTATTTATATCTGCTATCATCAATAACTAGCGAGAGGATCAATGGTGTTGATGATGTTGCACATTTATCTTGCACCTGATTGAGCAAGCATACCACGATCTTTGGTTGAGTGGATTATTTTCAGTTTGCTGTTAATTTCTATTCAAAAAAGTGGCGGTAATTATTAATAACTGGGAGGACGAGTAATCACATTGACAATACAACACATCTATTATGCCCGTTCATTCGCTAACGTGAAGAAAAATTTGTGGATTATTTCAGGTCAAACCTATTATTTATACCTGCTATCATCAATAACTAGCGAGAGGATCAATGGTGTTGATGATGTTGTACATTTATCTTGCACCTACAATACAACACATCTATGTTGCCCGTTCATCAGCTAACGTAAAGCAAAATGTGTGGATTATTTCAAGTCAAACCTATTATTTATATCTGCTATCATCAATAACTAGCGAGAGGATCAATGGTGTTGATGATGTTGCACGTTTATCTTGCACCTGATTGAGCAAGCATACTGTTATCTTTGGTTGAGTGGATTATTTTCAGTTTGCTGTTAATTTATATTAAAAAAAGTGGCGGTAATTATTAAAAACTGGGAGGACGAGTAATCGCATTGACAATACAACACATCTGTGTTGCCCGTTCATTAGCTAACGTAAAGCAACATTTGTGGATTATTTCAAGTCAAACCTATTATTTATATCTGCTATCATCAATAACTAGCGAGAGGATCAATGGTGTTGATGATGTTGCACATTTATCTTGCACCTGCTTGAGCAAGCATACCGCGATCTTTGGTTTAGTGGATTATTTTGAGTTTGCTGTTAATTTCTATTCAACAAAGTGGCGGTAAATATTAACAACTGAGAGGACGAGTAATCGTATTGACAATACAACACATCTATGTTACCAGGTTCATTAACGTAAAGCAAAATTTGTGTATTATTTCAAGTCAAACCTATTATTTATATCTGCTATCATCAATAACTAGCGAGAGGATCAATGGTGTTGATGATGTTGCACATTTATCTTGCACCTGATTGAGCAAGCATACCACGATCTTTGGTTGAGTGGATTATTTTCAGTTTGCTGTTAATTTCTATTCAAAAAAGTGGCGGTAATTATTAATAACTGGGAGGACGAGTAATCACATTGACAATACAACACATCTATTATGCCCGTTCATTCGCTAACGTGAAGAAAAATTTGTGGATTATTTCAGGTCAAACCTATTATTTATACCTGCTATCATCAATAACTAGCGAGAGGATCAATGGTGTTGATGATGTTGTACATTTATCTTGCACCTACAATACAACACATCTATGTTGCCCGTTCATCAGCTAACGTAAAGCAAAATGTGTGGATTATTTCAAGTCAAACCTATTATTTATATCTGCTATCATCAATAACTAGCGAGAGGATCAATGGTGTTGATGATGTTGCACGTTTATCTTGCACCTGATTGAGCAAGCATACTGTTATCTTTGGTTGAGTGGATTATTTTCAGTTTGCTGTTAATTTATATTAAAAAAAGTGGCGGTAATTATTAAAAACTGGGAGGACAAGTAATCGCATTGACAATACAACACATCTGTGTTGCCCGTTCATTAGCTAACGTAAAGCAACATTTGTGGATTATTTCAAGTCAAACCTATTATTTATATCTGCTATCATCAATAACTAGCGAGAGGATCAATGGTGTTGATGATGTTGCACGTTTATCTTGCACCTGATTGAGCAAGCATACTGTTATCTTTGGTTGAGTGGATTATTTTCAGTTTGCTGTTAATTTATATTAAAAAAAAGTGGCGGTAATTATTAAAAACTGGAAGGACGAGTAATCACATTGACAATACAACACATCTATAATGCCCGTTCATTCGCTAACGTAAAGCAAAATTTGCGGATTATTTCAAGTCAAACCTATTATTTATATCTGCTATCATCAATAACTAGCGAGAGGATCAATGGTGTTGATGATGTTGTACGTTTATCTTGCACATGCTTGAGCAAGCATACCGCAATCTTTGGTTGAGTGGATTATTTTCAGTTTGCTGTTAATTTATATTAAAAAAAAGTGGCGGTAATTATTAATAACTGGGAGGACGAGTAATCACATTGACATTACAACACATCTATTATGCCCGTTCATTCGCTAACGTAAAGCAAAATGTGTGGATTATTTCAAGTCACACCTATTATTTATATCTGCTATCATCAATAACTAGCGAGAGGATCCATGGTGTTGATGATGTTGTATGTTTATCTTGCACCTGCTTGAGCAAGCATACCGCGATCTTTGGTTTAGTGGATTATTTTGAGTTTGCTGTTAATTTCTATTCAACAAAGTGGCGGTAATTATTAATAACTGGGAGGACGAGTAATCGCATTGACAATACAAAACATCTATGTTGCCTGTTCATTAGCTAACGTGAAGCAAAATTTGTGCATTATTTCAGGTCAAACGTATTATTTATACCTGCTATCATCAATAACTAGCGAGAGGATCAATGGTGTTGCTGATGTTGTACGTTTATCTTGCACCTACAATACAACACATCTATGTTTTGCCCGTTCATTAGCTAACGTAAAGCAAAATGTGTGGATTATTTCAAGTCAAACCTATTATTTACATCTGCTATCATCAATAACTAGCGAGAGGATCAATGGTGTTGATGATGTTGCACGTTTATCTTGCACCTGCTTGAGCAAGCATACTGTTATCTTTGGTTGAGTGGATTATTTTCAGTTTGCTGTTAATTTATATTAAAAAAAAGTGGCGGTAATTATTAATAACTGGGAGGATGAGTAATCACATTGACAATACAACACATCTATTATGCCCGTTCATTCGCCAACGTAAAGCAAAATTTGTGGATTATTTCAAGTCAAACCTATTATTTATATCTGCTATCATCAATAACTAGCGAGAGGATCAATGGTGTTGATGATGTTGTACGTTTATCTTGCACATGCTTGAGCAAGCATACCGCAATCTTTGGTTGAGTGGATTATTTTCAGTTTGCTGTTAATTTATATTAAAAAAAAGTGGCGGTAATTATTAATAACTGGGAGGACGAGTAATCACATTGACATTACAACACATCTATTATGCCCGTTCATTCGCTAACGTAAAGCAAAATGTGTGGATTATTTCAAGTCACACCTATTATTTATATCTGCTATCATCAATAACTAGCGAGAGGATCCATGGTGTTGATGATGTTGTATGTTTATCTTGCACCTGCTTGAGCAAGCATACCGCGATCTTTGGTTTAGTGGATTATTTTGAGTTTGCTGTTAATTTCTATTCAACAAAGTGGCGGTAATTATTAATAACTGGGAGGACGAGTAATCGCATTGACAATACAAAACATCTATGTTGCCTGTTCATTAGCTAACGTGAAGCAAAATTTGTGCATTATTTCAGGTCAAACCTATTATTTATACCTGCTATCATCAATAACTAGCGAGAGGATCAATGGTGTTGCTGATGTTGTACGTTTATCTTGCACCTACAATACAACACATCTATGTTGCCCGTTCATTAGCTAACGTAAAGCAAAATGTGTGGATTATTTCAAGTCAAACCTATTATTTACATCTGCTATCATCAATAACTAGCGAGAGGATCAATGGTGTTGATGATGTTGCACGTTTATCTTGCACCTGCTTGAGCAAGCATACTGTTATCTTTGGTTGAGTGGATTATTTTCAGTTTGCTGTTAATTTATATTAAAAAAAAGTGGCGGTAATTATTAATAACTGGGAGGATGAGTAATCACATTGACAATACAACACATCTATTATGCCCGTTCATTCGCCAACGTAAAGCAAAATTTGCGGATTATTTCAAGTCAAACCTATTATTTATATCTGCTATCATCAATAACTAGCGAGAGGATCCATGGTGTTGATGATGTTGTACGTTTATCTTGCACATGCTTGAGCCTACCGGGATCTTTGGTTGAGTGGATTATTTTAGTTTGCTGTTAATTTCTATTCAAAAAAGTGGCGGTAATTATTAATAACTGGGAGGACGAGTAATCACATTGACAATACAACACATCTTTTATGCCCGTTCATTCGCTAACGTGAAGAAAAATTTGTGGATTATTTCAGGTCAAACCTATTATTTATACCTGCTATCATCAACAACTAGCGAGAGGATCAATGGTGTTGATGATGTTGTACATTTATCTTGCACCTACAATACAACACATCTATGCTGCCCGTTCATCAGCTAACGTAAAGCAAAATGTGTGGATTATTTCAAGTCAAACCTATTATTTATATCTGCCATCATCAATAACTAGCGAGAGGATCAATGGTGTTGATGATGTTGCACGTTTATCTTGCACCTGCTTGAGCAAGCATACTGTTATCTTTGGTTGAGTGGATTATTTTCAGTTTGCTGTTAATTTATATTTTAAAAAAGTGGCGGTAATCATTAATAACTGGGAGGACGAGTAATCGCATTGACAATACAACACATCTATGTTACCAGGTTCATAAACGTAAAGCAAAATTTGTGGATTATTTCAAGTCAAACCTATTATTTATATCTGCTATCATCAATAACTAGCGAGAGGATCAATGGTGTTGCACATTTATCTTGCACCTGATTGAGCAAACATACCGTGATCTTTGGTTGAGTGGATTACTTTGAGTTTGCTTTTAAATTCTATTCAGCAAAATGGTGGTAATTATTAATAACTGGGAGGACGAGTAAGCACTCTGACTATACAACACATCTATGTTGCCTGTTCATTAGCTAACGTAAAGCAAAATTTGTGGATTATTTCAAGTCAAACCTATTATTTATATCTGCTATCATCAATAACTAGCGAGAGGATCAATGGTGTTAATGACGTATGTTTATCTTGCACTTGCTTGAGCAAGCATTTCGCGATCTTTGGTTGAGTGGATTATTTTGAGTTTGCTGTTAATTTCTATTCAACAAAGTGGCGATCATTTTTAATAACTGGGAGGACGAGTAATCCCATTGGTATTATACAGTATATAGTGTTATTTTGTCTATGCGATAGCTCCTCCCACCAGCCAATCATGATTCTTACCACCTTTTATAATACAAATAAAGTGCAAACTCAAAATAATTCACAAAGCTCACAGTACGCTCATTAATGCACAGGCAAAGTAGATGTCATATAGTTAATGTGATTGCTCCTCCCACCAGTTACTAATAAAAAGAGGACACTTTACATCTTAGAAATCAACAGAATGACCTAAAATAATTGTTTTGTGTCATATATAGTGTTATTTTGTCTATGCAATAGCTCCTCCCACCAGCCAATCATGATTATTGCCACCTTTTACAAAATAAATAATAGGCGTTTATCTTGCACCTCCTTGAGCAAGCATACCGCGATCTTTGGTTGAGTGGATTATTTTCAGTTTGCTGTTAATTTATTTTCAACAAAGTGGCGGTAATTATTAATAACTGGGAGGACGAATAATTACATTGACAATACAACACATCTATGTTGCCCGTTCATTAGCTAACGTAAAGCAAAATGTGTGGATTATTTCAAGTCAAACCTAATATTTATATCTGCTATCATCAATAACTAGCGAGAGGATCAATGGTGTTGATGATGTTGTATGTTTATCTTGCACCTGCTTGAGCAAGCATACCGCGATCTTTGGTTAAGTGGATTATTTTGAGTTTGCTGTTAATTTCTATTCAACAAAGTGGCGGTAATTATTAATAACTGGGAGGACGAGTAATCGCATTGACAATACAACACATCTACAGTACACCTTCTTATTCAATGTGTTTTCTTTATTTTCATGACTATTTACATTGTAGATTGTCACTGAAGGCATCAAAACTATGAATGAACACGGGGAGTTATGTACTTAACAAAAAAGGTGAAATAACTGATGACATGTTTTATCATTTATATTTCTTCAAAATAGCCACCCTTTGCTCTGATTACGGCTTTGCTCACTCTTGGCATTCTCTCGATGAGCTTCAAGCACACCTGTGAAGTGAAAACCATTTCAGGTAACTACCTCTTGAAGCTCATGGAGAAAATGCCAAGAGTATGCAGTATGGCAATTATTAATTAACTTGCAAGAGGAGGGTTCGCATTGGTTATATGACATGTCTACATTGTTTGGTTTTATTTCTAACTATAATTCAATAATAAAACATAATAATTATCAATTGCTAGCAAATTACTTGGGCTTTGACTTGTGGTATTATTTTGAGTCTTACTAGCTATTTCCAATATGCAAAGTGGGAGTTTCGTTAACAACTGGTCGGAGGAGCGATTGCATTGACGATATTATGTCTATGTTGTTCGTGCATGAGCGAACGTGCTTTGATTTTTGGGATAATTTGGAGTATTTATGTTTGTTTGTCATGCAAGGTGGTAATTTAATACACACAACCATATACACCATAATTTACTGGCGGGAGGAGGGATTGCACTGATGATATGACGTCGATGTTGCTCGCACATGAACGAGCGTACAGTGGACTTTGATTTTGTGCATTATTTTGAGTATTTCAGTTTGTTTCTGTTATACAAAGTGGTTATGTAATATAAACAAATTATATATATGCATATACACACACACACACACACACACACATATATATATATACATATATACACTAGTGTATACACAATTATTACCTGGTGTGCGGGGCGATTGCATTGACAATATTTTTTTTTTTTAATTATTATTTAGAGTACCGGGTATTTGTTTATTTCTGTGATGCAAGTTGGCAATATAATAATAAACAAATATGTACAAGATTATTATCTGGGGGAGGAGCAATTTCATTGATGGTCTCGAGCGAATGTACTGTGGGCTTTGATTTTGTGAGTTTTTATGTTTGTTTCTGTTTTGCAAGGTGGTAATGTAATAATAAACAAATATATACACGATCATGTCCTGGCGGAAAGAGCAATTCCATTGACGATATGTTGATGTTGCTTGTGCGTGAGCGATTGTACAGAGTGCTTTGATTTTGTAGATTATTTTGAGTATTTTGTTTTGTTTCTATTATGCAAGATATATATATATATATATATATATACATATATATATATATATACATACACACAGTATATATATGTATATATATATATATATATTTACACATACATACACACACTGTACATATATACATTATATATACCGGTATACTGTATATATATATACACACAGTATATATATGTATATATATATATATATTTACACATACATACACACACTGTACATATATACATTATATATATACTGTATATATATATATATACACACACACACATATACACACACACTAGTACACCTAAATATACATATATATACATATATATATATATACACATATATATATATATATGTATATATATATATATATATATACATATATATATATACATACACATATATATTTATACATGTATATATATATGTACATATGTACAGTATATAAATAGATAAAAAACCCAAAACCAGTGAAGTTGGCACGTTGTGTAAATGGTAAATAAAAACAGAATACAATGAATTGCAAATTCTTTTCAACCTATATTCAATTGAATAGACTGCAAAGACAATATATTTAATGTTCGAACTGAGAAACTTAATTTTTTTGCCAAATAATCATTAACTTAGAATTTAATGACAGCAACACATTGCAAATCAGTTGACACGGGGGCATTTTTTACCACTGTGTTACATGGTTTTTCCTTTTAACAACACTCAGTAAACGTTTCGGCGTTTCTGGGTGTTGTTGATGAATGGCTTTGGCTTGGCATAGCAGAGTTTTAACTTGTACTTACAGATGTAATAGACAAACTGTAGTTACTGACAGTGGTTTTCTGAAGTATTCCTGAGCCCATGTGGTGATATCCTTTACACAATGGTGTCACTTTTTGATGCAGTACTGCCTGAGGGATGGAAGGTCTGTAATATCATCGCTTACGTGCAGTGATTTCTCCAGATTCTCTGAACCTTTTGATGATATTACGGACCCTAGACGGTGAAATCCCTAAATTCCTTGCAATAGCTGGTTGAGAAATGTTGTTCTTAAACTGTTCGACAATCTTCTCACGCATTTGTTCCCAAAGTGGTGACCCTCGCCCCGTCCTTGTTTGTGAATGACTGAGCATTTCATGGAAGCTGCTTTTATACCCAATCGTGGCACCCACCTGTTCCCAATTAGCCTGTTCACCTGTGGGACGTTCCAAACAAGTGTTTGATGAGCATTCCTCAACTTTCTCAGTCTTTTTTTGAAACATGTTGCAGGCGTCAAATTCCAAATGAGCTAATATTTGCAAAAAATAACGTTTTCCAGTTCGAACCTTAAATATCTTGTCTTTGCAGTCGACCATCGGGCATCAGAGCCAGAACAAACAGACTCAGAGACAGCTTCTTTCCCAGAGCTGTCACCATTAACTTATAATAATAATTCACCCCTATACAATATCCTACCCTAATACCCTACTGTGCAATATTACCCTTCGAGTGCAATACGTCCGACACTGATTGTTATTTATTACTCCGGTACTCATGTCTTGTTCTGTATATTGTACAGTATTTTCTATTTCTATAGTGTTTTGTATATTGTACAGGATTGCTTATTATTTGCATTGGATAGTACCGTATTTTTCGGAGTATAAGTCGCACCTGCCGAAAATGCATAATAAAGAAGGAAAAAAACATATATAAATCACACTGGAGCCCGGCCAAACTATGAAAAAAAACTGCGACTTATAGTCAGAAAAATACGGTAGTCTGTTTATTTCAATTGTTAGTTTTTTCTTTATTACCTGTTGTGTAATTTAATTTATTTTTACCCCATATTTGTTCCCACTACCGCACCTTAAGTTGGAGTCCTTAATCTCGTTATATGCAAATATAGTGACAATTAAATCCATTCTATTCTATTCTACTCAATTGAATATAGGTTGAAAAGGATTTGCAAATTATTGTATTCTGTTTTTATTTACCATTTACACAACTGGTTTTGTACACAGACACATAAGAACTTTCTTTGTTCAGCTCACATGCACGTTTGTCTTCATTTGTGACCTCACTCATGCTGCGTGTGACCCCAACCACCCCCGTCCACACCCGCCAATTACGTGTTGGTGTAACACTAAATCTCGAGGAGTCATGTTGACACACATGACAATTTAAGAAGTCCTTCTCCAATTTCACACCGAGTCAGAATTTATGGTCGGGCATCCTTTAAGGCAGCCGGCTGCTGCGTGGACTTTGACAGCCTTCACACAATATTGTGAAGAACGCTCCTTCGCCTTCTCCTGCTGCTGAAATGCAATCTGGCAGATGGGAGACGACTTCACCCACCTTCTTCTTTCTTTTTTTTTTTTCTTCCTGCCAGTGCATTTCAAGGTGGGCGAGGGGAGAAATGTGCATCAAATTAACTCTTTTTGCCTCCGAGCCGGTCGCCCTTGTCTCCTCAAGCAATCAGCGCTTTGTTATTTCAGCCTCCCAGGCGAAACCTAACTGGATACGATGGCTGGGCCAATTACCTGTACTTTTCCAGGCCGCTGCGCCAGCTTTCAGCGTAGTGGCCGCGAACACTGGACCACTGTCTCACTCCTCGTCTGAGTGCTTCCACTCCAAAAGTTCATGTCCATCGATTGGCACCTTTAGGGAATGTTCACTTCTTGGCTTCAGTGCCGCCTCACTGTGTATTATCTTACAGGGGCCTGATCTCGGAGTAAGGGGGACTAAGTCCACTTCGGATGGAGTCGGCCTGTCAGAGCTCTGCTTCCCAGTCTCGGGTGTTAAAACTAGAGATGTCCGATAATGGCTTTTTTGCCGATATTGTCCAACTCTTAATTACCGATACCGATATATACAGTCGTGGAATTAACACATTATTATGCCTAATTTTGTTGTGATGCCCCGCTGGATGCATTAATCAATGTAACAAGGTTTTCCAAAATAAATCAACTCAAGTTATGGGAAAAAAAATGCCAACATGGCACTGCCATATTTATTATTGAAGTCACAAAGTGCATTTTTTTTTTTTAACATGCCTCAGAACAGCAGCTTGGAATTTGGGATATGCTCTCCCTTAGAGAGCATGAGGAGGTTGAGGTGGGCGGGGTTGAGGTGGGGGCACTAGGGATTGCGGGGGGTGTATATTGTAGCGTTCCGGAAGAGTTAGTGCTGCAAGGGGTTCTGGGTATTTGTTCTGTTGTGTTTGTGTTGTGTTACGGTGCGGATGTTCTCCCGAAATGTGTTTGTCATTCTTTGTTTGGTGTGGGTTCACAGTGTGACGCATATTTGTAACAGTGTTAAAGTTGTTTATACGACCACCCTCAGTGTGACCTGTATGGCTTTTGACCAAGTATGCCTTGCATTCTCTTGTGTGTGTGAAAAGCCGTAGATATTATGTGACTGGGCCGGCACGCAAAGGCAGTGCCTTTAAGGTTTATTGGCGCTCTGTACTTCTCCCTACGTCCGTGTACACGGCGGCGTTTTAAAAAGTCATAAATTTTACTTTTTGAAACAGATACCGATAATTTTGAAACCGATACCGATAATTTCCGATATTACATTTTAAAGCAGTGGTTCTTAATCTGGGTTTGATCGGTGTGTAATTTGTTGTGAGTTTATGCACTGTGTTGGTTTTTGGTATTTGAACAAGGTGATGTTCATGCACGGTTCATTTTGTGCACCAGTAATAAAACATGGTAACACTTTAGTATGGGGAACATATTCACCATTAATTAGTTGCTTATTAACATGCAAATTAGTAACATATTGGCTCTTAACTAATCATTATTAAGTACTTATTAATGCCTTATTCGGCATGGCCTTATTATAACCCTAACCCTCTAACCCTGACCCTAACCAAATAACTCTAAATTAAGTCTTTATTACTTAGAATATGTTCTATGGTGGTCAGACCACAGAACACGTTTCCACTCTGCATCAGTCCATCTTAGATGAGCTCAGGCCCAGCAAAGCCGGCAGCGTTTCTGGGTGTTGTTGATAAATGGCTTTGGCTTTGCATAGTAGAGTTTTAACTTGCACTTACAGATATAGCGACCAACAGTAGTTACTGACAGTGGTTTTCTGAAGTGTTCCTGAGCACATGTGGTGATATCCTTTACACACTGATGTCGCTTTTTGACGCAGTACCGCCTGAGGGATCGAAGGTCATGGGCATTCAATGTTGGTTTTCGGCCTTGCCGCTTACGTGCAGTGATTTCTCCAGATTCTCTGAACCTTTTGATGATTTTTTTGAATG